>NW_013628199.1:0-513 GCF_000695525.1 Brassica oleracea var. oleracea
GTCCCGTTACTTTTTTTCCTCTCAGATTCCATCACCCTCTTTTCTTTTAGTCATCAGTTCTGGTTTTGATTTGATCCACTTCGTTTCTCACATGCATGTTCTTATAGAGTATAATGACCACCAACGCTAAGATTCTCTTGAATATATTCTTCATGAACCATATAGTTCCACGACTCAGGATTATAAGCGAGTAAAATCAGTAAACCAAAACTAAGACCATTCTCCTTGCAAGATGCAAGAGAATCTCCCTAGTCAGTATCTATTCTTTTTTGTTCCTCCAAATTTTGTTGATCATTCACTTGGCTCTCTTGAGCCTCTCTTCTTTTCTTCTCAAGATAACTTGGCCACCCAATGGTGACTCTCGGCTCTGTTTTCTCTGCAGCTTCTCACCTCTGCCACCCAATGTTATATCACTATTTCTGTTCATGTGTATTCTTTTGCACCTCTCAAAATCTGAATATAACTGTTCCTGCAAATTTTCTAGAGTATTAGCTACGATATTTTTTGAATCAA
>NW_013628200.1:0-513 GCF_000695525.1 Brassica oleracea var. oleracea
CATTTTTTATATTGTATATTTATTTACTGTTTATCGTTCTTATTTTGCATATTTATTTATTCTAAATTTTGTTTCTTTTATATCAATGATTATATTACGATATATATTTAATATAATATTTTTATTTTTTATATACTATATTTAATTAATATTTATTTTTTCTTATATTTTATATTTATTTTTTCTTATATTACGATAATTGTATAATATAATATTTCTATATTTTATATTGTGTATTTAATTATTATTTATTTAACTATACATTTTTCAGATGATGTTTAAATTAGTTTTTTTTTCATTTCTTAATTGTATATTTATTTATTCTAATTTTCATGCTTTATATCAAATTATAAATTATGATAGATGTTTAATGTAATATTTCTATTTCTTATATTGTATATTTCTTTTTTATTTTTTTCTTATATTATATATTTACTTAAATTTCTTTTTCTTTATATGTATACTATTTTATTTTTTTTATTAATGTCACGTGTCATCTTTTTGAAGAAGTTT
>NW_013628201.1:0-132 GCF_000695525.1 Brassica oleracea var. oleracea
TCGTTAATTCCACGTAAGCAGAAATCGTCGTAAACACCACATAAAAGGATTTAAACAAAACATTCGTTAATTCCACGTAAGCCCTAATCGTCGTAAAGACCACGTTGGATGAAATCGTCGTAAATACCACGT
>NW_013628201.1:302-513 GCF_000695525.1 Brassica oleracea var. oleracea
AGGAATGTGATTTGAGATAGGGTGTGATTTGGGAGTTTGTGTGTGGTTTGAGAATGAGAGTTGTGGGTATATTTATAGGAAAGCAAGGCTCGTTAATTCCATGTAAGCAAAATCGTCGTAAATACCTCGTATATAAAAACACGGGGCTTTGTGATTTCTCGCAGTTTCCTCGTATTGAAAAACATGGGCCTTTGTAACTGCTCGCTATTTC
>NW_013628202.1:0-513 GCF_000695525.1 Brassica oleracea var. oleracea
CCGACGACGAGCTTCTTGGTGATCATTGTCTTCATATTGTTTAGACCAATATGCCCCAAACGTGCATGCCACTTCGTTGACTCCTTAAGTTGTATCGTCTGTAGACACCTGACGTTCTCAACTTCCATAATCACCTTATATAACCTGTTTCTTGACCTTTTTGCCTTGATCAATAGCTTACTGTCTCGACCATATAGATATAACTCATCTTCTTTCATCCTAACTTCGCATCCCGATTCAGTGGCTTGGCCCAAGCTTAAGATGTTGCTCTTAAGGTTAGGTATATAGTAAACGTCGAATAGTATCTTTCGTTCACCATTCCTTGTAGCAAATAGTATCGAGCCTTTGCCTTCACCTTTCCCGTTATCCTTTAATCAAGCTTAGAAAAATAGGTGTGGTTTCCTGTCATGTGATTACTAGCCCCATTATCTAAATACCACAGCTTCTCCACTGCCGAGCTTGAGTAAAACTTGCTTGGCGTGCAATTTCGTTCGTTGAGAAACACCACTTCTT
>NW_013628203.1:0-513 GCF_000695525.1 Brassica oleracea var. oleracea
TGATCTTCGGCATATCTTTAATATCATTTAAGGAGCGATCTTGCATGCGCATCAACTTTTATACTTCTATCAATGTGTATTGCTCCAGGATCTTATCGTCCAGTTCCAGATTCGCGTGGCCTAAGATCCTTTGCCTCTTGTGAAGTATGTCCTCGCTCATTGATTTCCATGAGTGTTCCCATAGTCCTTTAGGGCTTGCGACGAAGCAATTGTTTATGAATGTGACGAACAAATCACAAAGCTGGTATGGGGTGGCCGTTCGAGCACCCTCTGACATACTCTCGAGCCATTCAACATCATTGTCCAAATAGCCTTGTGCGTGGCAAACTGATTTGAAGTAAGGGTATTTCACGTCGTTGTAAGTTTTTAGCTCCTCATAACTTCTAGGACCCTTAATCTTATTAATGATGATCCTCAGATAGTATCGATCGTCTGCTGAAGGATGGACAGCTACGACTCGTGCTCCGATTTTTTTAACTACTCTCATGAAGAGTTTTGTATTTGAAGGGAGTA
>NW_013628204.1:0-513 GCF_000695525.1 Brassica oleracea var. oleracea
AATTTTAGAATCAAAATCTTGGGTTTTTTGGATGAATATGGAGAGAACGTGAACGAAGTGTTGTTTTAGTTCATAAGAATTGAGAAAGAATGAGTGTAAATCGATTTGAAGTGCATTAAGAGCTTTAAATTGGTTGTTCATGGTGGTTGGTTTATAGATGGCAATGACAATATTGTAAATACTTGATGAAGATGAGGATGATAGAGTAAAATACTCATTTTTGAAAAAAAATAATAATAAAGTCAAAGTTCCAAAAAAACATAAGTTAGTTTTGTGTTTGACCTTGAGTTTTGAGTCATATTTGCAAAAAGCCATTAACTTTTTAAGTAATAATAGATTCTGACCCGCCCTTCAAAGGGCGTGTATATTTTTTGTTGAAAAATTATTTTACGTAATAAAAATTATGATTTTTAAAAAATAATATATTATGATTTTTTTTGAACTTTATCTAAAATTTATTTATGTAACTTATTTTTGATCTTTTAAATAGGACTTAATTTTTGAAGACTCAAA
>NW_013628205.1:0-223 GCF_000695525.1 Brassica oleracea var. oleracea
AGAAAGTTCACTTGTGGACAAGTAAAAGAACAAGTTTGGGGGAATTGGTATCTTGCATATCTCTATTGTATTATCCATTCTCCCATGTGCATTTTGATCATATAGACTAGGATTTAGCCACGTTTAGGTTGCATTTTGCATACATGAGTCTTTATCAGGTGTTGGAGTACCACATGGAGTTCTTGGAGGCATTTGGGTGCATTTTGAGCTCAAAAGAAGTGTT
>NW_013628205.1:367-513 GCF_000695525.1 Brassica oleracea var. oleracea
GCCGGAGTGACCTATCAGAGCGACCACTCCAGGTCGCTCCCGAAGCCCAGAGCGACTTGGCCAGAGTGACACCCCGAGGTCGCTCGCATTTCTATTGCATGACGACAACACAATGGAGCCGGAGCGACCTCTCAGAGCGACCCACT
>NW_013628206.1:0-513 GCF_000695525.1 Brassica oleracea var. oleracea
TTCTATTTAAAATACTCTTATTTAATTCTTTTAAATGCATATCTAATGTTTTATATGTATATTTAGGTCTAAATCATAATAAATATTTTGATAAAATTTAAATAATAGTAACTATCTGTTTGTTAGATATAAGAAAAGGAGAAAAATATATATATATATATATATATATATAAAATTTATGCTAATATTAAGTAATATTTTATTTATTAGGAATATTTTATTTATTAAAATAAAATATAAAAACCTAAAAAAATAAAATATATCTCCTACTTGATTTAGTTACAATATAAATTATTGGTGGGATTATGATGTTTTAGCGGTTCACAAAATGTTTTCCCCGATTGAGAAGTTACTTTTCTCGGAAAAGGGTTAACCGGAACCGAAGAACCGAACCGGAACCGAACCGAAATACCCGAAACCGGAACCGGACCAATACCCTCAAATACCCAAACAGTTCCTATATTTATATATCCGAAATAACCGAACCAAACCGGAACCGAACCGAGAACCGAA
>NW_013628207.1:0-513 GCF_000695525.1 Brassica oleracea var. oleracea
ACCGGGCTGTTGAACCAACTGGGCAACAGTCATCACTCCCGGAATGATTGAAGGAGCGGGAGGGGGTGCAGCAACGGGAGGGGGTGCAGCAGCGGGAGCAAAAACCGGAGCGGTCTTTTGATTTTCCGCTAAGTCGTCCAACATCTGCGAAGATGTCTGGAACCGTAACATGATATGTTGCTCGTTCGCCTCTATCATAATGCCGAGCAGGTCTTCTTTTTTTGGTCTGCACTTCTGCTGGAAAGTAGAACTCGGCAAAGATTGAAGTTTCTGAATTTATCATCTGTGCGATTATAGAACCTTCCACCCTACTATAATTTTTCACCATCTTCTTCAAATGGTACATATACCGCTCATACAAATACATCCATCTATACTGTACAAGACCACCAAGTTCCAATTCTCTTGCCGGATGAATAACAAGATGCTTCATAATATCAAAAAATGATGGAGGAAATATCTTCTGAAGGGTGCACTGAATCACGGCTATGTTAGTCTTCAAATTTTCAATAC
>NW_013628208.1:0-222 GCF_000695525.1 Brassica oleracea var. oleracea
GCCGGAGTCGGAAGTGCCGAGTTGGCCTCACCCATCTCGACATCGGATCTTTTCTATTCACTTGGGGAGGAAGACATTCTTGATAGGTAATTTGAAGAAAAGAGAATGTGAGAGAAAGAGATGAGTGAAGAATGAGGAGTGGTGAGTTGCTACTTATAAGGATATGAGGGTGACGTGGATTTCCGCAATAAATATTCTTAGCCAAAGATTTCGATTTCTAAT
>NW_013628208.1:322-513 GCF_000695525.1 Brassica oleracea var. oleracea
TAAAAAATTCACTGAAAGAAAGATCGGAAGTGAACGAACGAGCGAACCGTCGCGTGGTTGTGCTCGCCGGCGAGTTCGGCCGTCACGCGAGTCAGCTCGCCCGGCGAGCTCGACCTGATCCCGGCCTTTCCGACTTACTTCGATTCCCGTATCTTCCGTATAGCTGTGATATCCGGCCTTCGGGACCATAT
>NW_013628209.1:0-513 GCF_000695525.1 Brassica oleracea var. oleracea
TGGCCGTTTCCTTGGACGTGGTTGGGCTCTTTATTGTCCTCTGTAGCATGTGCATCAAGCAGTGGAGCTGATCCAAGTGGTCTCATCTGACTGTTTCTCATTAGTAATTCATTGTTCTGCTCAGCGAGCAAGAGACAAGAAATAAGATTAGCATAGGTTTTGAAACCTACTGTTGTAACAGCACATTACTTGCATGGAAAGTGGAAAAGGTTTTCTCAAGCATATCCTGTTCCGTAATACTTTCACCACACAGTTTCATTTTAGAAACAATCTTAAACAGTGCAGAGTTATATTCGTCCACAGACTTCTAGTCTTGGATCCTCAGATTCGTCCAATCAAACCGAGATTTTGGTAAGATCACCGTTCTCTAGTGATCATATATCGATTTCAATTCATTCCAAAGATCTAGTGGATTCTCAATGATTAGGTATTGATCCTTGAGACTCTCAGCTAGATGATGACGAAAGATCAAGATGGCTCTGTAACGATCCTTTTCATTGGCATTATTGTTCT
>NW_013628210.1:0-513 GCF_000695525.1 Brassica oleracea var. oleracea
AGCTTCAATATATAGAGCATTTACCGAAAAACGGAATATTTTGTAGGAGTTAACACATTGATTTTGAGAAAAATTCAAAAATATGATAATATTGTTTTAATGCATAGTTGTATCATGAAGTAACATATGATGATGTTCAGAGAGGTTTGAAACCTTTTCTTGTCTCTGTTTCTCTATAATAGCGATTTTATTGTGGTATGTCAACTGATTTAGGGAGCATATGAAGTTTTACTAAATTAATTGTTAAATTATAGAACGATGCCTATGTACCATGAAAGAGAATTTAGACTACATTAATACAAATGTGGAATATGGTTATAGGATAAAGATTATAGGCTTCCGTATATAGAGCATTTACCGAAAAAAAAGAATATTTTGTAGGGGTTAACACATATATTTTGAGAAAAATTCAAAAAATGACAATATTGTTTTGATGCATAGTTGTATCATGAACAAACATATGATGATGGTCAGAGAGGTTTTGAACCTTTGTTGTCTCTGTTTCTCTAGAAT
>NW_013628211.1:0-513 GCF_000695525.1 Brassica oleracea var. oleracea
CCAGATCCGGATATCCGCTGGATATTGCAATTTTTAGAAGGATATCCGATACCCGGATATCCGAGAACTTCGGATCCAGATAAGGATAGTAAAATTATGGATCCGCTGGATAAGGATCCGGATCCGGATACCTTAACGCAACTTCCCCGACTCAGTACTCCTTTTCTGAAGCGTTTCACATCACTCTTGCTGAGATCTTAAGTTTTTCTGATGATGGCAACAACTTCAGGTTTCAAACTACTTTATTTGATTTGAGATCTGTCGTATGATGAAACCCTAGCTCTTGAATTGTGTTTACTTTTAATTATTGAATTTCAAATAGTGATTTCGTTTCAGGACAAAATTCTTAGCAAGTCACAGTAACTCGTTGAGATTTTTTGTAACCTTTTTATGAAATTTGGTATAGGTAAATGGACATACTTTAATTTTTTAGAATGAAATTTTGAGGTTCTTTGGAAGATCAAGATTCATAGTCACAAGCGTCTATCTAGTAGTATATATACATAGCAACAC
>NW_013628212.1:0-512 GCF_000695525.1 Brassica oleracea var. oleracea
AAGAAATTACTCTCACACAAAGTGAAGTTCAAGCTCACTGAAGAAGCAAGATGATCGATTGTATGCTGCCAGAATTTGACTCATTAAAACATGTAGAAAATAAATTAAAAACACTAAAACAAATGATATTTTTTCTACATCAAAAGAATATTTTATTCCTCAAACTAGAGGTGGTCTGAGAATCCATAAAGAATAGAACAACCAACAAAAATTAAACTACAATGAAAAGTATGAGCTAACGTAGCTAAAACACCTGCTGAACGATTCTGCTCTCTTGGTATATGAGAAATCTTGAAGTCCAAAAATATTCTTTGAAGAAATGATGCCTCCCTAGATCCGTAGAGAAACTCGACCATGCTTTCGGGTCCAGAATTATCGATATAGTATCCTTGCAGTCTGTCACAAAATGTTGGCAACTCGTGTGTTGAAGCATGGTGTCCATTTCCCAAATTAAAGCCTCCAGTTCTAAGTGCAAAGAAAACATAAGATTTTCTTTGTTTCTTAACCCTAAG
>NW_013628213.1:0-512 GCF_000695525.1 Brassica oleracea var. oleracea
ATCTGTGATGTTGAAATGAAAATATTTGGCTACTACTTTAGCTAGGTATGGTATAGAGTTTAGATTTTAGAGATTGTGGTTTAGGGTTAAGAGTTTATAGTTAAGAAATTGTTAAAAAGAATATAATAACTTGGTTTGTAAATTATAATTTTTAACTATTAAAAATGTATAAATTTGGTTATTAATTTTTTTTTTCATTTGACATCAGAAAATTTTATTTCCCTCCATTAATTATTTTGCCTCCACACATTTCCTTACTAAATATTTTTGGCATTTTATCATTTCCCTCCTAAGCATTTTTGGGTTTAGCTCCAAAAAACCCAAAAAAGACAAGTCTTAAACTCTCTCTCGAAACTCACCAAGTTTTCTTCTGGATCTCGCCTCCCTCATGTTATCAGGTGGTTTTCGTCATCGTCCACGGCCACCGAAGTTGAATCTCCTGGGTACGTTTCTTCCACACCCCTCTTTCTTCTATTAGTTCGCATAAGGGTTTTGATTTGGGGTTCTGGATT
>NW_013628214.1:0-512 GCF_000695525.1 Brassica oleracea var. oleracea
TCAGGGTCGGTTGCTAATGGAAAATGTTTTATTAGCAACAGAGTTGGTGAAAGATTATCAAAAGGAGTCTGTCTCGCCGAGATGCGTGATGAAAATAGACATTTCAAAAGCGTTTGATTCAGTGCAGTGGTGTTTTGTGCTCAAAAGTCTGGAAGCTATAGGATTCCCGGAGAGATATATTCACTGGATCAAACTCTGCATTTCTACTCCTTCGTTCTCGGTTCAGGTGAATGGAGAGCTTGCGGGGTATTTTCAGAGCAAGAGGGGATTGAGGCAGGGGTGTTCGCTCTCCCCATACCTATTTGTTTTGTGCATGAATGTTCTCTCACACAAAATAGACAAGGCAGTGAAAGAGAGGAGGTTTCAGTTTCATCCTCGGTGTAAGAACCTTTCTCTTACTCATTTGTGTTTCGCGGATGATCTAATGGTATTTGTGGAAGGGACAAGAGAGTCTATAGAGGGGGCATTATCAGTGTTTGATGGGTTTGAGAAATGGTCGGGACTGTGTATAA
>NW_013628215.1:0-512 GCF_000695525.1 Brassica oleracea var. oleracea
TAGCCTAATTTTAAGACTAATCAGAGTTTAAAGAATTGTGGTTATTAGATCTCTTTGTCGTGCTCATCATGGCAATGGCAAACCTACACATCATCATCATCATCACAAGAAGCCAATATGTCCTTACTCTTTGCTGTCTGGTCTATGTTTTCTCAGCACAGAAAAAGACAAAAAGATTAACCAAGCCAAACCCCGAAGTTCTTCTTGTATGAAAATTTCTCATTTTTGGGAAAAAAATCCAATTTAAGTTCAATATGGTAAATTTATTGAGATGATTTTGAATAAAGCTCTTATTGAGACAGAGCTCTTAATTGTGCATGTCTTATCCTAATAGCATGCTTAGTTTTTTAATACAACTGTGCAATGGGAGGAAACATTTGGTAGAAGTTACTGGAAAGACAGTGCAGTGCAATATATTGAGGCAATATACCTGCACATGACACAACTTTGCCTTATGCTTCTAACGTTTTGCCAAAGAATCAACCGCAAAAGAGAATTCCCTACATCTAATT
>NW_013628216.1:0-512 GCF_000695525.1 Brassica oleracea var. oleracea
GGAACAAGATCCTATGCTGAAGCGTACAATGTTGAGACTTGAGACACCTCCCATTATTTCTCAAGACTTTGACAGAGGGAAAGGGATAGTTTTCAGCTATGAGGAATTAAAGAAGCCTTTGGAAGGCAGAAACCAACAGGAGAAATTTATGGCTTCTGCAATCAGAGCTGATACAGCAGGACGATGGAACGCTGAAAAGATCACAATGGGTGGAAGTGATGACACTAAGTTTGATGCCATTTATATGGGTTCTCCTCCTAGTTCGACGGTGTTTAGTACTGGTTTTTCGGAACCGTGTGCTTCATCCGGGACTAAGAAGAAAACATATCAGCGTAGACGTCCTCCCAAGTCAAGAAGAAATCCTAGGCTGCTTTTGAACGCGGAAAAGGAAGAGGGAGTCCTATGGGATAAAGCAGCTGATAAGAGAGTGGAAGGGAGTAAGAAGAGAAAGGTAGAAACTGAAGTTGGGGATCTTCTAGTTTCGGAGAAGTCTAAAACCCTAAAGGTGATCC
>NW_013628217.1:0-512 GCF_000695525.1 Brassica oleracea var. oleracea
TGAAAAAGAATTACTTGGCCTAACCACCACCTTTCCAACCACTTTCATTTACTCAACTTTCTTCTACAACATCTAATTTAATTATGTCTTTGTCTGGGTTTGTATTTTTTATGCATTTTCTATGTTTTTGATGTAATCTATCTACTTGTTTTTTTGTATTTTATTTTTATTAGAATCTGTCTAAATTCATTCTGAATTTTAATCATCATTTTATAAAAATCATTTTTCTTTCTCTTTGATGATTTATTGTTCTTATGAACAACCTGATTGTGAAGGTGTGTGAACCCAAAGTAAATCAACAAACTTTTTTATTAACTGGTGTATAATATTCAGAACAACAGAATGGTGAATGTGAGATCATTGTGCAATTTCAATGTGACCTAACGATCCATCTATATATCAAGAAACTGTTCTATCCTAGAATCAACCATCTATCATATGTACTTGTTCGATCCAACCAAAATCAAAGTGGAGTATCATAGGAAAGGTTTCATCACGTTGTTTGCTTGTAG
>NW_013628218.1:0-512 GCF_000695525.1 Brassica oleracea var. oleracea
AAAAAGTTATTCAAGTCTTACCAGAGAGATATCCACACAAACATGTAGATGATCTGTTGAAAGTAAGAAAAAACATTGTACTGTAATCTTCTCTTCTTTTCTATCTACAAACAAAACGTAACCTGTAACAAGAATCTCACAAACCACTATGGCAACTTTTTTTGGTGCAGTCACCTATACAGAAATCGGAGCCCAAGTTTGATACTAACAACAAGGTTACATATCTCTTCCGCTCAAGTGCTTGCTAGTACTAGTATAGTTGTTGGGGCAGATCTGATATTTTCCTTTAAGCTCATTTAATATCTGAAATCGTGCAGGCGTTTACTGGATCGATCGTAGAGCACGCCCATAATCTACAAACCAACACACACGGCCTAATGCAGGTACATTTCTGCCACATGAAGAACACATCATTAGCAATGCTGGAAACATGATTCTTATTGCATGTTTTTGTCTGTAAAGCAGCCTTCAGGGTCTCAGCCATCAAAACCAGTTTCAAGATTCAAGGCACA
>NW_013628219.1:0-512 GCF_000695525.1 Brassica oleracea var. oleracea
CTACGACAATATCTTAACACGAAAAAAGAGAGCTGAATCTTGCGAATAATCCAACCCCGACTAGTTGGATGGATAATCGTTATTTGGCATTTAAAATAGAAACATACGCGTGTTGATTTGGTCGGAGCCAGACAACGGTTTATATTTACCGAACAAAAAGACAAAGAAGCTTATCATTTGAGATGAAATAGTAAGTAAATCATATCTGTAACGATGAATCCAAAAGGAAAGTACCTGACAACACATACACAAGGGTAACAATTTGAATATGGAGACGCGCGGTATAGCTCACAAATTCAACAAGGTGAGAAGAGTGAAGAGAAAGAAAAGCAAGGGAAGAAAAGGAGAGGTAGAATATTGAGCGAGGCTAGTGGGTTGCAAGGGCTGAACCACCGGTCGAATTCCTGGTGTGGCTGTGGGGCCCATCGGTCCATCCAAGGGAGCATCCGGTGCCAGCCCAGGAGCTGTCGCCGCCGCCTTAGATGCTAATCACAGTTGTCCAAAATCAAACT
>NW_013628220.1:0-512 GCF_000695525.1 Brassica oleracea var. oleracea
ACAGGAAAAAAAAATCAAAATTTGTTTGTTATAGATCTGTCGAAGTTCTTGTGTGTTTCTCAGTCTTGTTCCAACGTTCTATGCGATGAGGTAAGTCTCCCTTTCATTCTCGAAGTCGTTTCCTTTATAACAGAAAATATAGTTTGCGTTTTTTACCTTAATTGTTCCTCAATTTTGAAACTTGACATACCTATTAGATGATTACATTTTAAGACAAAGTTTTTGTATTTTGGGGTTTTTGAATCAATATGAATTTTTTTTACACACCAACTGTTCGATGAAATGCTAAACTGGATTTTTCTCTGTTTTGCAGTGACTCTTTTGAAGCATGTTTCACAATATACTACAATGGAAAATTTGAAATTAATGATGGTCTCACTTCATATAAAGGAGGGGATACATATGTTCTTGTTTGCTATCCCGAGATGATGTTCACAAAGCTGTCGGACGCACTTGGAATCAGCTTATACGGACAAAGGATTTGGTACAAACTTCCTTATGAAGACATCACA
>NW_013628221.1:0-512 GCF_000695525.1 Brassica oleracea var. oleracea
TGTTAGCCATGTCATCATTGTTTTTGTAAAAATGATTGTAGATAGGATTTGTGGCAAAATCACTTCACAAATATATATAGTCTAGGGGATTTTAGTTATAGGAAAATTTGGTCAAAGTTTGATTCTATAGAATCCAAGAAACCAATAAATTATACATATATAAAAGCAAACTTTGACAAAGTTTTTCACGGAGTATACTTTAATTAGTAATAGATAATATAAATATATATAATTTATTAGTTTCTTGGATCCCATAAAATAAGCTTTCACCAATTTGTCTGCATAGAATATACTTTAATTAATACTAAATAATATATATATATATTATTTATTACTATATAAAGTATATATTTGGTCAAAGTTTACTTCTATAGGATTTAAAAAGGGTAAAGTTATATATCTATATATATATATAGTTTACATACTAAAAATCTAACTGAATATGTTTTCCGTAACCTTCTCAAGTATAATCAGTTTTAAGAACGTTGATTTATTCAAAGTAATGAATCTCT
>NW_013628222.1:0-512 GCF_000695525.1 Brassica oleracea var. oleracea
GATTATAGGATTCAGTATATAAAGTATTTACCAAAAACTCAATATTTACGTAGGGACACATAGATTTTGAGAAAATTTCAAAAAATAATATAAGATTGTTTTAATGCATAATTGCATCCTGTACTAATATATGATGTTGGTCAGAGTGGTTTGGAACATTTTTGTCTCAATTTCTCTAGAGAATAGCGATTTTATAATGGTTAGTCCACTAATTTGGGGAGTATATGAAGTTTTACAAAATTAATTGATAAAAAAATTATAATGATGCTCATTTACCATGAAAAAGAGCTTAAAATACATTAATACAAATGTAGAATGTGGTTAAAATTTTTAAAAAAACACTAAAGATTATAGGCTTCAGTATATAATGTATTTACCAAAAACTAAATATTTTCGTAGGGGATAACATATAGATTTTGAGAAAATTTCAAAAAATACGACAATATTGTTTTAATGTAAAGTTGCATCCTGTACTAATATATGATGATGGTCAAAGAGGTTTGGAACATTTT
>NW_013628223.1:0-512 GCF_000695525.1 Brassica oleracea var. oleracea
AGAAAATTTTAGCATAATATAATTCAGTTGTCATTTGCTAAATTTATTATTTTTATTTATATTATTTATTATTTAATTATAATATTTTCATTTTATATTTGAAAGATAAATGAATTTTCTTTCAAACAATATTTTTGTAAATGTATTTTTTTTTAAATAATCAATTTAAATTGTTATTATCATTGAATATACTTATTTTTGACATAATTTGAGTTTTCGTTTACATCGAAACTTATCATATTTTAGGATAATTTTAATTTAAAATGTAATTTTCATATTTTTCAAACAAATTCTAAAAATATTTTTTAAATATTTTGTTATAATGTTTTAAAAAATATTGAGTTGCATTTCAAATAAAAAGGTAAAGATATTAAAAATATTCTAATTAAAATATGTAAAATTTAATATAGCTTTAAGGAAATGGTCAAAATAAAAAAATTACACATAAAAAAAAATTATGATTTTTTTTTTTTTTTGATGAAATTTGAAATTTATTGATCAACCTATGAAAT
>NW_013628224.1:0-321 GCF_000695525.1 Brassica oleracea var. oleracea
TCCAGATTCAGATTCATCTGGTGATGATGACTCGGAAACAGACTAGCGTCGTTTTTTTTTTAATAAACATTCCGACGGAATTCCGAGTAAGATAAGGTTTTCCTCGGAATTCCCTCGGAATATTCCGAGAAAATTCCGAGGAAATAGGGTTTTTAAACCGAAAACAACGTTTTGCGGTTTGAATAACACTTATATAGCCCTTATTAAGTGTCTTAGACTGATTATGAAGTCAAAAATTTGTTCCTTACCCTATAATAAACACTTTTCCGATTGTATAAACGAAATCCCCACAACATAAAAACACTTATACACTTTAATGAA
>NW_013628224.1:357-512 GCF_000695525.1 Brassica oleracea var. oleracea
CGATCTTTATGATCATCTATACAAAGAATCCTCAATGGTATGCATTACAATTGTATAAGAAATGAAATACGGCAAAAAAAATTAATGTTTTGAAACCCCAAACCCTATTTCCTCGGTATTTCCTCGGAACATTCCGACGGAATTCCGAGGAAGAT
>NW_013628225.1:0-512 GCF_000695525.1 Brassica oleracea var. oleracea
AACCGTCCAATTTCGCAGAAAATGTCAGGAACACTATCAATTGGATAAGATGTCGATACTCCACCATCATCATATCTTCTAGGAACTCTTTTTCTCGTACGAACAGTTGGAGCAAAGTAGTATGATGTGAAGTTAGATGTTTCGGCTGTCAAACTTCCCACAACTATTGAACCTTCCACCTTTGCAAGATTTCTTGCTTTCCCCTTCAAATGTTTCATCTGTCGCTCATACGGATACATCCATCCGTTGTGAACAGGTCCACGAAGCAATGCTTCATACAGTAGGTGGACAACTAGATGCTCCATGACGTCAAAAAATGAAGGAGGAAATATCTTCTCCAGGTTGCACAATATGATCGGAATGTTCTGATGAAGTTGTTCGATGACTTCTTCCTTGAACGTACGTGTGCTAAGATCTCCGAAAAATGCTCTGATGGCTGTATATTGCAAAAGTAATCAAATTAATATTTAATAACATATGTATATATATTATAAAATTATAATTACCTGCAA
>NW_013628226.1:0-512 GCF_000695525.1 Brassica oleracea var. oleracea
TTGCAATCCGAATCCTTAGTCAAACAGCTTCTTCATCGGGATGTGAGCGAAACTGGAGTGTCTTTGAACGTATTCATACCAAAAAAAGAAACAAGCTAGAGCATCAAAGACTCAATGATCTTGTATATGTTCACTACAACTTGCGTTTACAAAACAGGTTAGTTAGTTGTGAAGTTTATAACAAATATTTGTGTGTCATTATTCATTTGGTAATACGCTATTGTTTCTTTACGTAGGTATGGGACAAGAAGATCATATGATCCCGTTGATTATGAGTCAATTGATAAAACTGAGTTTTGGATTGTGGAAGAAGAAGGAGAAGGAGAACTTGATTTTTCTGAATTAGAAGATAAACTTCTTGAAGAATATCCTAAAGATGGCGAAGAACTCAATCATGGTATGATTTTGAATTTTATTTCAAAATATAGTCTTTTTAACTAATGTGTATATTTTTTAAAGGTGATGCAGATTAGAGTGATAAAGACTTGGAGAGCAAAATTTAAATGTTTTTT
>NW_013628227.1:0-235 GCF_000695525.1 Brassica oleracea var. oleracea
ATAGCCCGCCTGTTGAGCCGCCATCTGGGTCTCCAACAAAGATATGATATCATCCTTGTCCTTCAAGGATGCTGTCGATGCCGGGTCTGATCATCATGAGACCTGTAAATTAAAAAAATATATTTAATAAATACAGAAATATATAAATTAATTTTTTTTAAAAAAAAAATCCCAAATAATTTAATCACAAAAAAGATTTATAGATATTAAAAATATTTAATAAATATATAAAAAT
>NW_013628227.1:290-512 GCF_000695525.1 Brassica oleracea var. oleracea
ATAATAAATAGTTTAATAATAGTTTTTAATCACAAAAAAAGTTTTATAGATATTAAAAATGTTTTGTAAAATCCAAAAAATCGAATTTATATAGAAAAATCGTTTTGTAAAATACAAAAATCGATTTTATATACAAAAATCGATTTTATAAATACACAAAAAATATAAAAATTACAAAAAAATTCTAAATCAATTCAACAAAACAAATTATTCAACCAAATC
>NW_013628228.1:0-512 GCF_000695525.1 Brassica oleracea var. oleracea
CATCATCATATGTTAGTGCAGGATGCAACTAGGCATTAAAACAATATAGTTGTATTTTTTGAATTTTTTTCAAAATCTATGTGGTAACCCCCTACGAAAATATTGAGTTTTTGGTAAATCCTTTATATCCTGAAGCCTATAATCTTTATTGTTGTTTTAAAATTTCTAACCATATTCTACATTTGTATTAATGTATGCTAAACTCTTTTTCCTGGTAAATGATCGTTGAATTGTTTTTATCAATTAATTTAGTAAAACTTCATAATACTCCCTAAATCGATGGACACTATAAAATCACTATTTTCTTGAAAAACGAAGACAACAAAGGCTCCAAACCTCTTTGAACATCATCATATGTTAGTGCATAATGTAACTATACATTAGAAAAATATTGTCGTATTTTTTGAAATTTTCTCAAAATCAATGTGGTAACCCCTAAGAAAATATTGAATTTCTGGTAAATAATTTATATACTGAAGCCTATAATCTTTCGTGTTGTTTTAAAATTTCTA
>NW_013628229.1:0-512 GCF_000695525.1 Brassica oleracea var. oleracea
ATATATCCATCGATCGATCCGTTTATAAAAAAACTTACAAGATTTTCAGAGGACTTTCCGAGGAACATTTGAGATTCTCGATCGATCGATGGGATAATCTCATCGATCGATCACATTCTTACGGTCCGGTCCATCTTAGTGATCGATCGATGCGTTTTTGGACATATATCCATCGATCGATCCCTTTATTAAAAAACTTACAAGATTTTCCGAGCAAATTCCGAGGAATATTTGAAATTCTCGATCGATCGATGGGATAATCTCATCGATCGATCACATTCTTACGGTCCGGTCCATCTTAGTGATCGATCGATGCGTTTTTGGATATATATACATCGATCGATCCGTTTATAAAAAAAAAAATTAACGTATTGAAACCCCAAACACTAGTTCCTCGGAATTTCCTCGGAATATTCCGAGGAAATTCCGAGGAAATAGGGTTTTTAAACCGAAAACAACGTTTTACGGTTTGAATAACACGTATATAACCCTTATTAAGTGTCTTACGTTCA
>NW_013628230.1:0-512 GCF_000695525.1 Brassica oleracea var. oleracea
ACCACTTTTAACCTTGAATCTGTAAAGTCCCATGATATCTGAAACCTTTGTCTGCTTGAGACAATCCGAGTATAATGGCGTTTGAGTGTCTCTGAGCTTTTTCTTAAACTCAATTTCCTCTGGTGCTTCATCGTCTTCGTTGTCAGTTGTCGGGTTTGGACCACCTTCGTCCATGGAGAATATTGTCTTAAACAAATCAAACGCCTCTGTTTCATATTGAAGAACACTATCTTCTGCAGAATCTCTTTTTCTCCATGAATACTCCAACGAGAACTCTTATACTTCTTATCCATACCCCTAATCACCAAATGCTCCACAATTTTATCCAGTGACTGATGGCTCAGATTGCGGCAGTCTCTACAAGGGCATAGCATTTCAGACAGACTTCCCAATCTTTTTGCGGACGAATTCACAAAATTAGTTGCTCCTTCTGAATACTCGAGGCTATTCCTACAAGAATCAGAAAAAAGAAGTTAGCTTTATTTCAATCGGCGAGTAGAAATGAGATCGAG
>NW_013628231.1:0-512 GCF_000695525.1 Brassica oleracea var. oleracea
AAAATGAGCTGCTGTCTGTATCTGAGCGACCGGGTCTCCCTCTTACGAACCAAGTGCAGCTAAATCAGGTGCGAAGACGAGGCTTGCAGACCTTCTGACTTCCCTCTCCGGGATCTCTTCACTGGATGTGTCGTGTTCCTTTGACCCACTCCCCATTTGTTGGAAGGGTTTGTCCGGCCGGCGATGACGGTGCAGCTAAAGAAGTACGCGACAAGTGGAGCTGCTGCTTAGTCACTCTCTTCCCTCCTCTGGTCGGATGGGAATTCCTTGGCACGACTGGGCAGCTAAGCATCATTGGCTTGGTCAGCTTTTACCTAACCAACTCACAAATCGGACGCAGGCTCATCAAACAGCGCTTTCTAGCTTTCTTCAGGATTTAGCCTGAACCGATGCCAGAGCTCTCAGTGGTTTGTGGACTCGAACCACAGTAGGAATTTACAGTTCCGGCTCCCCAGCGGAGCGTTGCCACTTTCTTACTCGTAAAGGCAAAGAAAAAAGGGATCCGCCTCGAA
>NW_013628232.1:0-512 GCF_000695525.1 Brassica oleracea var. oleracea
GAGATTACAACAGAAATTTAATAAACCGGGCAGTAAAACCTGTCTAAGTTCACTAGAGTAACCACCTATATCAAGAAAACCTATGTGACTTGCAACTCATTTAGCAAAAGAAGAAAATAAAGCCAAAGGTTTGTAATTGCAGAGACTAAGTTTATTCCCCCTTTCTTCTCTGTCCCGGCTTTGTTTATATACACCTCCAAGATTGCCTGTATTGTCATTTTTCTGTTAATCCATATCTTCCATTTTCTCCCATCTTTCTTTATTTGTCAAGATTTGAGTTTTAACTCTTCCGAAAATCTTTCATTATCATGTTTTCTTCCTTATTCCTCCCCATACAAAGTAAAGAATTGATATACCATGGTTTGTATGAATTTTAACCATGTCATAATTCTGATTTCAGAGTATAAATTATTGTTTTGGATTCATTTTAGGGTCTTTGCAGGTTCATGTACACGTTGGAGAATTTTGGAGATTCTAGAGTAATTTGAGATGCATAACAGTGTTGATGTGTC
>NW_013628233.1:0-512 GCF_000695525.1 Brassica oleracea var. oleracea
AGAGTTGGATGTGAGAGATATTGGGACAAAACGCTGTTGTTTAGGTATAGATACGGGTTGAACCGGATAGAGCTTGGGTCGGTCGGATCTTTAAGGTTGGATCTTTGTAATTAAGCTATTTTACGAAGGGTTATATTGTCTTTGACCGCATTTCTCATTTAAAGAAAAATCAAAAGGAAAATATATTATATTACGGGTGAGAAAGAAGAATTTTTCAAAAGTTAGAGGGGTATATCGAGTTAAAGTCCAAACAAAACCCTTTCACGGGCGAAGAGAAGTGCTCCATGCCGACAAACCTAAAATCAGGGTCATCTCTGCAACTTCCATCTCTGTGACCTCCACCTCCGTTATCTCCGACTTCAAATCCGCCTCCTCCACACTATCTCGCCGTCATCTCCATCGTAGAAGAGGAACCCTAAGTCGCCTTCGTCTGAAATATCTTCATCACCTCCGAAGATTTTAACCATAAGTCATAATTCTTTACTACTCAAATTTGTTAGGGTTCATTTACT
>NW_013628234.1:0-512 GCF_000695525.1 Brassica oleracea var. oleracea
AGAGGCCTCCCTCATGCACATATATTATTGTGGTTTGGAAACTCATCTAGAACACCAAGTTCGGAAGAGGTAGATGAGATTATTTCAGCCGAGCTCCCAAACAAAGAAGAAGACCCAGAAGCTTATAATTTAGTGACAAAACACATGATCCATGGTCCATGTGGTGTCATTAATCCGAAGTCACCGTGTATGGAAAATAATGTGATTGACAAATCAGGGTATGTGTTATATCGTCGCCGCCGAAATGAAAATGGGTCTGTGGTTAAAAATGGGGCAACCCTAAACAACACGTTTGTTGTACCTCATAACATTAACCTCCTAAAGAAGTACGAGGCTCATATCAATGTGGAATGGTGTAATCGTACAAGTGCAGTGAAGTACTTATTCAAGTACATACCAAAGGTGTTGACAGAGCATCCGCAGTTATTGAAAAAGGAAATACAGCAACTACGTCTGACACAGTTTCTTCTGGAGAACCAAAGGAAAAAGTGATTAAGCAACGGAATGAGATC
>NW_013628235.1:0-512 GCF_000695525.1 Brassica oleracea var. oleracea
AATGGGAGCGACCAAGACGGAGCGAGGTCCGCAGGTCCGCAGCCCGCGCGCAAAAAGAAGAAATGAAGTTGCTATTCGGAGCGACTTCTCGCAGCGGGGTGAGGCACCCGCTCCGAGCTCAACCTCTCGTCGACAACTTTCAAGAAGTGGAGCGACCATGGGGAGCGAGGTCCGTAACCCGCGCGCAAAAACGAAGAAACGAAGCTGGCATTCAGAGCGACGTCCCGCATCGGGGTGAGGCACCCGCTCTGGAAGCAGAGCGACCTCACACACCCACGCGCGTTCCTCTTATTCTGATCGAAAATTTATGTTTTATTTGGGACTTTCAGGTTGTTGACTGAGCCCATTAGGTTTTAGAAGTCATATAAATACTATCTAAACCTAATGTTAGGATCTTATCTTGTTTTCTATCAAATCAAAAGCCACTTGGGTGAAAGATCTAATCTTGATCATAATTTTATTTTAGCTTGATTACTTTGACCATTAATCATGTTTAGATTTGGATCAACTAA
>NW_013628236.1:0-512 GCF_000695525.1 Brassica oleracea var. oleracea
GTAAACTCGACGCAAATTTACGAGGATTGTTTTTCTTCGTTAATTTTTGTCGTTAAGCATGTGTTTTCTTGTAGTGTGAATATTTCCATCAACACAATCACTCATTTTCCTGAGATACAATTATATAACAAATATGTTAATCATTTGAATATTAATGTAGTACAAGTAAAATATAAATACAATTATCTGATCTGGATTAGGTGGATCCGGTATGTTGGCAAACGTTGGATTTGGTATATTAGCCAAAGCAACATCAAAACTTGTAGCCCATGCTCTTGCCTAAATATTTAGTTAACATATTAGTTCTATATACCAAAGTATAGTAATGTAATTTAACTAATAAATGATGATATAATTACATGTTCACCTGTTGAAGTACCAATTTGTTGGATGAATATAGTCATGCCTTTGACTTGATCTCAACAACCATTAAGAATTCTCTATATCTTATCTATTTGCTGTTGAGCGGCTGATATTCCGTGTTTTTAACGGTTTTAAACTCATTTTGGAGC
>NW_013628237.1:0-306 GCF_000695525.1 Brassica oleracea var. oleracea
GGCCAGTAGTATCCATGGCGTTTGATTTTCACTGCCAGTGATCTTCTGCCGGAATGATTACCGCAGGACCCAGAATGTACTTCTTCCATTACTTTTTTCGCTTCTTCCCCTTCCAGGCACGTCATGAGTGGTCCGGAGTATCTCCATTTATAGATTTCGCCGTCTAATGTTACGTAGCGCGCGGCCTGTGTTCGGACTTTGCGGGCTGCCCATTTCTCGGTGGGCAGGCGTCCGTCAATAATGTAGTCTCGAATTTTCTGCAGCCATGGGGTATCGCAGCCGTAATCAGATTGCTCTGATTGCGGT
>NW_013628237.1:318-512 GCF_000695525.1 Brassica oleracea var. oleracea
ATTGTAACTTCTTCTTCTTCGTCATCTTGACCTTCTATGAGGTTGACGACGATTGGTGGTCCGATGCTCGGGTGTTCGATGAACTCGACCGGAATTATCCTTTTAAGTCCTGGATCAGAACTTGATGCTAAGGCCGCGGGAGCATCGGCCTGGATGTTTTCGGAACGGGGAATTCGCGTAAGGGCAAAACAGTC
>NW_013628238.1:0-512 GCF_000695525.1 Brassica oleracea var. oleracea
ATGGACCATTGCGGAGAAGATCGCGCTTAGCAAACAGGTCCCTGGGGGACGCGGGGAGGATACTGTTCGCTGTAAAAAAATAAAAAAAAAAACCTACTCACCTATATATAGGAGAAAAGGTTACTATTCATTCTCGGACTTTCGGCAAACGATTACGTCTAATTCTATCAAAACAAGTCATACCGCAAGCTAGGACCTTACACCCAGGTCCACGGATCCTAGCTAGCTGGGGGGCTAACTGTTGGGGTCAAAACCGGTCACGACGAAATCAATGCCTGAAAGACAGTTAGCTGGGGGGGCTAACTAAACATTCTTGGAAAACGGTTAATCAAGTAAAAGATAGTTTTTCGCGGATGCGAACCGAGGAATGTCGAGAACAGGATCAATCTGGATGAGATCTCGATCGTAAGCGAGGACCGTCTCAACCGAGGTCACCTCGCCCCTAGGCGAGGACGACCTGCACCGAGGTCACCTCGCCCATGGGCGAGGACGGCCCGCACCGAGGTCACCTC
>NW_013628239.1:0-130 GCF_000695525.1 Brassica oleracea var. oleracea
TAGCATCCACCACATAGGAGCATATTTCCTTATAATCTGTTCCTTTGATCTCTGTGAGTATCCTTGTGTAACAAGCCATTTTCGAATGCTGTAAGTAGTAATGTGAACGACCTCTTGACTACTTGGTCAC
>NW_013628239.1:320-512 GCF_000695525.1 Brassica oleracea var. oleracea
AAGTGCTACTTTCTTTTATGAGCTCTCTTATATGTAAATACATCATTGGTGTTAACACTCTTATGTAGTTCCATAGTGTTCCAGACATGATCTAATAGATTCTTATTATCCAGGACCTTTACTACCTTGTAGTTTGGCGTCCATGTAGCCTTATCTCTCTATCTGGACTGGTTTCCTTTGAACTCGGATTTG
>NW_013628240.1:0-512 GCF_000695525.1 Brassica oleracea var. oleracea
CACTGTTCTTCATCAGGAGCTCATTGTTTGCCTCGGCCAGGAGCAGGGACGAGATCAGATCAGTGTATGTGGCGAAGCCTTTCTTTCGGTACTGCTGCTGCAGGATTATGTTTGAGGAATGAAACGTAGAGAATGTTTTCTCGAGCAACTCTTCTTCGGTTACTACTTCACCACAAAGTCTCAACATTGAGACCGTCTTAAACAAGACCGAATTGTACTCATCCACTGACTTATAATCCATGAATCTTAGATTCTTCCAGTCATTTCTAGCTTTTGGAAGTAACACCGTTTTCTGGTGATCATATCTATGCTGTAAAGCATCCCAAAGCTCTAGTGAATTTTCCATCGTAATGTACTGATCTTTTAGACCTTCAATGAGGTGATGGCGTATAATACTTATAGCCCTGTACCGATTCTTGTCGGTCTCGTTGTTGTCCTTGATGATTGTATCACCAATACCTTTTAACCTTAAGCTGATCTTTGTATCTAGCGCCCACTGTAAGTAGTTATCT
>NW_013628241.1:0-512 GCF_000695525.1 Brassica oleracea var. oleracea
GTCCAACTGATCTGTAAAAGGAAATACTTAATTTACGAGTTTTTTTTGAAAAAAACTTTGCTAGGGGTTTTATGTTTAAAATCCTTGAAATATGCATCTTCATGTTTCCTCAATTTGAGGATGTGTGTTGCACTATGATCTAAATCAAGTTTAACTTTCAACATAAATATGAAAAAAAATTGCAGTAACTCTTTTAGCTTTGAGAAGATTAGATTCTTAATTGACATAAAAGAATCTCGTGTTCTGAGGTATCAAGAGCGTGATCGGGTTCACTCCTAACCGATAATATAATGAAAAGGATTACTCAGCTGCTTCACTTAAATGAGGTTCGGTTGTTGGATTATGTAGAAGGAGATTGGTTTTCTGAATGTCTGCCTTCTACATTCTCTGAATATTTGTGACGGTCAAAGGTTAAAGTAACTTACAGATGAGATGAGATTTACCACTTCGTTGAGGGTAGTGAACTAGTGATTATTGGAACACTTGAAACCGGAAGGTGGTGAGATTATTAC
>NW_013628242.1:0-512 GCF_000695525.1 Brassica oleracea var. oleracea
GGCTTAACTAACCCGGGAGAGTTAACACCTGGCTCAGCAGAGTCTACATCTATTGGTGGACTGCTCTGCGAAGCTAACAGGTTAACAAACCTGATAGAGTTAAGGGAAAAAGGGTCCATGTTTTTTGGTTTGGGGTGTTTTGGTTTGGGTTGGTGTTTAGATGTTTCTGTGAATTTTAAGTGTGGAATTACTATGTTTTTAAAGTAGTTTTTACGTTTGAAATGAGAGATAATTAAAAGAACTCTACCAACCAAAATTCATTACACAAGCCATTACACAACTACTAGATACCTATGAGGAGATACACATCAAATCAGGCGAAACAATTAACTCCTGCTAAGTAAAATTCAAATAAATCACAACAACCAACCAACCAACCAACAGATCATTAATGTGTGTTTAAAAAATATCTACTTGTACTTCTAGTTCACCTTCTAGTTCTAGTTCTAGTTCTCGTTGTAGTTAAGTTTAGTTCTACATCTAGTTCTCGTTCTAGTTCTAGTTCTACTTCT
>NW_013628243.1:0-512 GCF_000695525.1 Brassica oleracea var. oleracea
GTAATTACTACTTATGGTCAAGCCATGGAGAAAATTACTATGACGTTTGCGGATCATCAGTAGGAGGTCCATTTATGGGAGAAGAGACATTAGATACGGAAGAAGAGACATATCAAGAGAACTTTCCTGATATTATGGGTGGAGGCACTGGATCAACTCATGTATTGGATAATGTGATGGAAGCACCCGATGAGGAGCAATATGAAGATGGCGTGTTTCAAGCATTTGAAGCCGCTAATCAACCATTATATGAAGGATGTTCTGAAGGTATTTCTCAGTTATACTTGGCGTCACGTTTAATAAAAGTAAAAACCGATCATAATTTGTCAGAGTCATGTTTGGATGAGATATCACAAACTTTCAGAGATGTTCTGCCACAACCAAATCAAGCTCCTGCATCATATTATGAGACGAAGAAGTTGACAAAGGCGCTTGGTCTCCCTGTTGTGAAGATTGATATTTGCTAGGATAACTGCATGTTATTTTGGAAGGAAGATCAAGACTTGTTGGTG
>NW_013628244.1:0-512 GCF_000695525.1 Brassica oleracea var. oleracea
AGTAATTTAATTGGGTTATCTGACTCGAATCGAACCCGCAAAAATCCAAGGCGAACCCGAACTGAAATTTAGAAATATTAGAATGAAGCTGAAATCTATGACCCCGGAAACCCGAAACCCAAACAGACCTGAACGGAAACCAATTTGGTACCAGATAGATGGTTTCTTATAATATAATGGACTTTCAAATTTTCTTAAAAATATAACTCATTCCTTTTTTTCTTCTTAATATACTGCTATCTATGTTTCCAAACAAACCTATTTTTAAAAAATACAATCTATGTTTCCAAACAAACCTCTTTTTTAAAACTTTATTTTTTAACTATAACCTATGTTTTCAAACAAACTTTTAAAAAAAATTGCTATACATGTTTCTAAACAAACCTAATTTGTATTTGAATTTTAATACAGTAGATTACATTGGTTCTTCCCAAAGGAACTCCAGTACATTTGTCAAATGTATTTGAATCCTCGAATATAAATTCACATTATACTTAACTACTAGCTAAGCC
>NW_013628245.1:0-512 GCF_000695525.1 Brassica oleracea var. oleracea
GAATATGTTTGGTTCGGTCACCTTTGATATACCCGTCTTTGAGTTGATATATTGAGCTGCATTATCTTCATATATGATGGTCGGACCCGTTGGGTCGCATATGGACGCATAATGTGGTCCTATACCTTTTGTTCAAAGATGAACTTCGATCTTATAGCTTATCTTTATGATAGCTTATTCATTCATACCACAACTTGGTTGGTTCATGCTGCGAATTCGACCAACCATAAGTATTACCAAAATTTGGCTAATTTGTGGTGATGGTCTATAACCTTTTCTAAGGTTTAATGAATAACCATTTAACCTATCTTAGGCTGGTTAGTATAAAACACAAGGAATTTAAAATTCCTCTATGGACTGATTTGAATTTTTCTTATAGAACTCTTCACTTGCTTACATGTAGTAATTTAATTCAGTCCATGAACAGCTTTAGGAAAATGCTATTCATGAGAACTTCTTTTCTCATTTTTGATTCTGAGCTCAATACCGTTTGGTAAACCTTTTGGTACCAA
>NW_013628246.1:0-512 GCF_000695525.1 Brassica oleracea var. oleracea
GTCTCCTCCACTTCTCCACATCTTGGGCAATAATTGTCACACCTCATGTTGCGTCTTACTAAGTTCCTCGTTACTGCCACATGTCCAGTTATCAACTGCCATATAAGATGACATATCTTCGTAGGCGCCTTTAAGTTCCACGCAAAAGCTTGGATCTTTGGAATACTTGGCTCCAAAACTTCATTTTCCTCCGTTGTCTTTAATAAATTCTGAGCCACCCAATATCCAGATTTGACCGTGTATTGGTCTTTCCTTGTAAAGTTCTAGCAGAAAGTATCACGACGATGAGTTGAGCTTATGTACAAACTCCTTATGAGTGGTATATCCTCAAGATGAACATAGTTCTCCAACAGTCCAACATCCCAATCCTTCTATCCCTGATCAATGAGATCGCTTACTCTAATATTAGGATGCATCACTGGTGCTATGGGGGCAGCTGATCTCGCAGGGTTCGTTGGAATCCATGGATCCTCCCATACCTTGACTTCATAGCCATAATGTATCTTCTGTCT
>NW_013628247.1:0-157 GCF_000695525.1 Brassica oleracea var. oleracea
TATTTTCCTTATCTGAAAAAATCTACTGTGTTTCTGATCTATTTTTTTTTATCTACACAACTTTAGCCTCTGTCATGGATAGCTCTCTCCCAAGAATTGCATTGACTATGGTTTCTGGGAAGAAAAAGATCTTGCTCCTGAAAAAAGACCGTGACAA
>NW_013628247.1:307-512 GCF_000695525.1 Brassica oleracea var. oleracea
AGGAAGCTCCTCGACTTCAAGACAGAATCAGAAGATAGATGTTGGTGGGAGGTTAATCAAGGGAATACTTCAGAGAAGTGAGATGGCCTAGCCAGCCTTCATCTTTTGTACAGTCTGAGCAAAGAGTGGAACCCACAAAACATGAGAGAAGAAAAAATAAAACACAAAATTAACATATTCAGATCTTCTCTCTTGCATGTCTAAC
>NW_013628248.1:0-512 GCF_000695525.1 Brassica oleracea var. oleracea
CTACGTAGCGACCGAGCCGTGTGCGTGCCCGGTCACTACGTAGCGACAGAGCAGTGTGCGTGCTCGGTCGGTACGTAGCGACGGAGCTGTGTAATCGTTTTGTTGTATTTCCTTTTTCTGCGATTAACGTAGGGGTTTTTCAGCGGTTTTTTTGGGAGAACAAGTTTTATCCTTCCGAAATGTTTTCGGAAAACGTGTTTTGGTAAAACCCTTAGGCATCGAGATTTCTTTTGTTCGGTAATGAGCCAAACTTACGGAGTTTTGATAAGATTTATCGTTTCCCTTCGTGTTTACAGGGAGAAATCGCGAGCTTGTTTTAGTGCTCTTCCTGTGGCGGAAGGTCGCGACTAAGTTTTCGATTTTGTTGAAAACTACAGCGTTTGCGTAAGCGTTGGCCATAGGAGCAGTCAGTGCTGCGAATTTGTCTTTCATATATCTGCGATTTTGTCTTTCATATATCCAGACATCGTTTAGATCAAGCGTTTTGTGGCCATGAGTAAGAGCAATCCGTT
>NW_013628249.1:0-511 GCF_000695525.1 Brassica oleracea var. oleracea
ATTATGATGTTCTTGCGATGATTGCTGAAACAAAGAGGACGAGAGGGAGTGGAAACGCAGAGAGGAGGCAAAAACTGATGAGCTCAAAAAAGCTACCATAGAGGAACCTGAACGGAGATGGAAACCACCACCACCAACATGGATTAAATGTAACACTGATGGAGCCTGGAATAAAGATTCTGGAGAAGGAGGGATGGTATGGGTAGCGAGGGACCATCAGGGAAATCTAGTGTGGAAAGGAGCAAGGAAGCTATCAAGATTGAGATGAGCATTAGAAGCTGAAGCTGAAGCGCTCAAATGAGCCATTCAAAATCTTTCCGGGTTTGGATATGCACGAGTGATTTTTGAGACAGATTCTCTGGCGCTAAAGAGGCTAATAAGTGGAGAAGAGACTATGTCGCTGACTTTAAAACCTCTACTATAGGAGATCTCTTTCTTGATGGCAGAAAATCGAATATTTGAGGTGGTCAACTATTCGAGAAGTGGTTAAAAACTTTTGTAGAGACTGAGA
>NW_013628250.1:0-511 GCF_000695525.1 Brassica oleracea var. oleracea
ATAGCTTGTCAACAAAGCTATCTATTGTGTCATCATCTTTCATCTTAAGACGATCAAACTCTGCCATTAGAGTCTGAAGTCTTGCTTCTTTTACCCTATCTGCTCCCATGTGCCTCGCTTTGATTGCTTCCCAAACCTTCTTCGCATTGTCTAGGTCTCCGACTTGAAGTATGAGGGCTTCAGGAATTGATTGAAAGAGCAAAGCGACTGCTATATCGTTTTTCTCTGTTTCATCGGTTCCTTGTTCAACTGCTTTCCAAGCCTTATGTACTTTCAACAATGTTTTCATTCGGATAGCCCAGACTGTGTAGTTTGTATTGGTAAGCATCGGACAGTTGATGGATGAAGCTCCTCCTTGCTTTATCTTCATCATCGCACCGGACGCAGTAGCTGTAATCTCTCTCATTCTCGTTCTGGCTCTGATACCAAATATTGTTCAAACCTCAAGTATGAACTTAAAGATCTTTAATAAGAACAACTCAACTTCTTATTAATAGCTTAAGAAAAACTC
>NW_013628251.1:0-511 GCF_000695525.1 Brassica oleracea var. oleracea
GTACTATTCTTCTCCTCCTAGGAGGGATATCCCCATCAGACTCACTCCTCTGCATCAGCTCTTCCTGAGGCTGGTCATTTTGGGTAGTTTTTGTTTGATCATTATCTCTTATAGGTGTAACGATCACGTCTCGTTGCTCAACCATACCAATCCCCGCTGCTGCTTGGGGTGTGTTTGCTGCTAAGATGTCGGCTGCAACTTCCTCCATTTGCCCTTGTGCACTCGCCTGCTAAGACTCTAAGTCTTCTTGCTGCTGCCTCCGCAGGATCAGCACAACTGAGGTATTGTAGGGTAACATTTTGCAGTTCTTCCATTATCAGGTCCCTAGACTGTACTTGAGAACTAGTACCTAAAGGATGTGTTTTATGTGAATAAGCTGCCTGAGGGTCACTTCCTGCTAGCATGGTTGTAACCGTTTCCTCTACTTGTCCAGATGCATCCCCCGCTAGAACTCTGAGTCGACGTGCTGCAGCCTCCGTTGGGTCATCACAACTAAGGTACAGCTGAGTTG
>NW_013628252.1:0-511 GCF_000695525.1 Brassica oleracea var. oleracea
TCTCATATCTAAAGCTCCTCTTGAAATAATTTTCTCAGATGTTTGGACCTCGCCATTAATTTCTGTGGATGGGTTCAAATATTTTGTTATCTTTGTTGATCATTTTACAAGATACATATGGTTTTATCCGATTAAAACAAAGTCCCAAGTGGCTCAGATTTTTCCTATCTTCAAAGCTCTAGTTGAAAATCGTTTTAAAACAAAAATTGTCACATTCTTCTCTGACAATGGAGGAGAGTTTCTTGCTCTTAAAAATTTTCTATCCTCTAATGGCATATCTCATATGACCACTCCTCCACATACTCCTGAACATAATGGAATTGCTGAGAGACGTAACAGACACATTGTGGAAACAGGTTTAGCTCTCTTGTCTCATGCAAACATGCCTTTGACGTATTGGACGTATGCTTTTGCTGCTGGCGTCTATCTGATAAACAGACTAACAACACTCTATAGTGCTGGCTTTGAGTTGCCTAACCAGAATGGTTGTCCCAAAGATTAGACGTTTTTT
>NW_013628253.1:0-511 GCF_000695525.1 Brassica oleracea var. oleracea
GGGGAGGGGGAGTAGTTTAGAACTAAAGCAAAAAAAAACCAAAAGCAATATGAAAAATAGAGATTTATATTACTTATTTATTATATGTTTTTTTTATGATCTTTTACAAAAAAACGAAGTGTCAGCTTGTTTTTTGTTTTGTTTTGTTGTGGGTCTAATTTTTCTTTTATTTTTTCAGTAACATGCATTTATACGGATTTAGACCCGAGTGGTAACATAGTTAAAACACTATTACAAACCATTTGGCTAAAAGTTCTCTTCTCATAGTGTGGCTCTGTGTCATACAAATAGAGATTTATATTATGTATTTATTATATGTTTTTATATGATCTTTTACAAAAAAATGAAGTGTCAGCTTGTTTTTTGTTTTGTTTTGTTTTGTTGTGGGTCTAATTTTTCTTTTGTTTTTTTCAGTAAAATACATTTATACGGATTTAGACCCGAGTGGTAACATAGTTAAACACTATTACAAACCATTTGGCTAAAAGTTCTCTTGTCATAGTGTGGCTCG
>NW_013628254.1:0-511 GCF_000695525.1 Brassica oleracea var. oleracea
TCAGAGTTTTGTTTCCCTCTTAGACAATCCATTTTGTTAACGATAACAACTAAACCACGTCCTTCTTCTACAGCCCGTCTAGCTATAACTACTTCTGAATGTGTCATACTGCGTTGAGATTTTATGATCTGGAACAAAAAAAATGTCACCGCTTTAGTTTTGCAACAGAAAGAAGGCAACTATGTTTGAATATGACAGAACCTCTTCAGCATCGAGAATGAGAACTAAAGCGACAATATATGCACGCATCAGACTCTTTTTTGACTGCATGATACTTAAAGACGCTGGTCCTTTGTCTCGCTCTGTTCTCTCTAACCAACCAGCAGTGTCAACCTTAACAAACATACAACATAAACATCAAACGAAGTGAATTAGTGAGGCATGTCCAGCTAATGAGAATCTGTAAACGTACCATATAGACGGTCCTGCCCTGAAACTCGTACTGAACTCTCACAGCATCTCTTGTGAGACCAGCTTCTGGACCCACCAACACACGCTCTTCTTCCAACAA
>NW_013628255.1:0-511 GCF_000695525.1 Brassica oleracea var. oleracea
ATGACGAAGAACTTATCATATTCTCAAACAGGAAAACTGGGATCACCGGATTTGAAAGTGGAATAGATTCTTCATCCTAACTCCTAAGAGATTTATTCAACTTCCTGGGATTCTCCACTACATCATGTATCCAAATACAGCCTCTCACATCGCGATTTGATTAGAATGACGAAGAACTTGTCATATTCTCAAACAGGAAAACTGGGATCACCTTATTTGAAAGTGAGATAGCTTCTTCATCCCAACTCCTATGAGATTTATTCAACTTCCTAGTGATTCTCAACTATTTTATGTATCCAAATACAGCTTCTCACATCACGATTCGTCCTGGGTTGATTAGAAAGACGAAGAACTTGTCATATTCTCAAACAGGAAAACTGGGATCACCTGATTTGAAAGTGGATAGCTTCTTCATCCTAACTCCTAAGAGATTTATTCAACTTCCTCGGATTCTCTACCACTTAATGTAACCAAATACAGCTTCTCACATCGCGATTCATCCTGGTTTGAT
>NW_013628256.1:0-511 GCF_000695525.1 Brassica oleracea var. oleracea
TTTTTTGCGTTGCTCATTTTCTTGATAACACAAATTGTGTGCTGAAGGGAAAATATAATTCTATTTTGCAAACTTACAACAAACAAAATCAGGAAGTTTTCGTCATTATTCTAACAAAATTTATAAGAAAACAAAATATACAGAATATTTTTAGAAATTTAATACAAAATCAAAAACACATTAGAAAAGTATTTCTTAGATCCAACATTTTTGAAATTGGAATAAAAATTCAAACAAATTTAACTTTCATGTATACTTATACTTCTAGAAAGATTTGTTTTATTGGTAAGAATGTAAACTCTTAGCCACTAATTATACAATACGAACCAGAAAAATAGAATGAACAAATGAGTTAGGAAATCAAAATTTTAAATGATTGGAGTATTAACCTATTTTACTGTAAAAATATTTTGAATAATGTAATATGTATTTTTATTATTATTTACATTTTGCGTTCTAATAACTTAAAATTCAGTTTAGTAATTTATATTTGCCAGAGTTTCGGATATAC
>NW_013628257.1:0-511 GCF_000695525.1 Brassica oleracea var. oleracea
GAGGCAGAAACAGAGGGTTTCTTGTCGGATAAGGTACCTTGAGGGAGACGGAAGATATGAGGAACCTCAGTGATGTGAGCATCGACGAGACCTTTAACTCCTGCCTTGGTCTCGTCGAAAGCTTTGCGCTCGTTGTAAGAGTCGAGCTCCATATTTGTTTTTTGAAACTATTTCGAAATTTCTCACAAAGGCTGCGTCATATATAGGACGAAGAAGAAAAGGAATATTATACGTAGTCTGCATCTTGATGTGACTTGAATATCAAGAAAAATGGTTTACGTTTTCGATCTTGTGGTCGATTAGTGATTAAGGCAGTACTCTTATAGGTATATACTATTATTTGTTATGAGCATTAGGTAAAGGAAAAGATAAGAGAGGCATAGCAGCGACACTCCATGGTTGAAATTTGGTCTTTGGTGTGTGGAACGACAATGACCGTTGATGACGTTAGCACTTGTTGTTGGCCGTGATGTCAGCATAAACAGTCACAACGAGGAAAACTTAAAAAAAA
>NW_013628258.1:0-511 GCF_000695525.1 Brassica oleracea var. oleracea
AAGCGGTCCCCAAGGCCCTAGATCTTGTTCAACCCATAATAAAAAATCCCTCAGAAGCTGAAACACACACAAAGAGAGACAGTAAGTTTCATATAGAACTAGCCAATGCTAGAAACCGCTACTTGGTAAATGAAACGAATTCAAAAGAGAAGACTCTGAATAGTTTTACACACATAACCACAAAAGTTGCTCATAAACCATATGCAAAGGGTCAAAATGAGCACAAAAAAAAAGATGGAAAAGCTCAAAACTTCATTGCTATGAAACCACCTCAAATGAGGCAATTCAGCAGAAAATCAAAAGAAAAGCAAATGAATTTCGAGAAAACAACAAAGAAACCTTAATTTTGAAACCTTAATTTTGGCAATTCACGGACCTGCTCGACGGGGAGGAAATAGAAAGCTAGGACGATTGCAGCTACAAGGATCAACAGAACTGAAATCCGAAGAGCAGATCCCCACGTCAATTTTTAATTTCTTACTTTAATCAGAATAAGTTTATTTTACACATA
>NW_013628259.1:0-511 GCF_000695525.1 Brassica oleracea var. oleracea
CTACGACGGAGTCGGTACTCCGGGGAACGAGGAGGTCCATAGAAGACTAACATATAGAAGTCTACAGATGGACCAGCAGCTGCCAACACGTCATCCCGTTGACAACCAGAACCGATAGACACTTGAGAGAGAAGTGCAGTGACCTTTTTCATCTGTCTCTTAAGCGCTTTCACTGAGTTCTTCAGCTTGTGGATGGTGGAATCTTGCATCTTGTTCCACCGAAGCAACTTGGCGTTTTGAGAGAGAGCTTGGCGCAATGCAATGTTCGGTGTAACTCCACCATAAGGCTGAAAGTGGTATCTCTCTGTCCCATACACCGAGGCTGGTGTGGTCGGTCCTTCGTCATCAGCATCACTAGGACGAGCTGCCCGAGAAGAACTGGCCTTGGTCTTCTTTTTGCGCGCTTTGGTGATGGTCTCAAGTACACCAAAATCTGCGGGAATAAGCTCATGAGCAGCTGGAGTGAAGAGTACATGCCGAGGATCAGATAGCGTCGTCAATCTCTCACAAG
>NW_013628260.1:0-511 GCF_000695525.1 Brassica oleracea var. oleracea
ATGCTGAAGCTTACAAACGAGCTAGTTTGGATAAAGGGCATCTTGAAGCATTTGGAGATAGGACAAGACACTCCAATGACAATGCATTGTGACAACCAGGCCGCCATTCACATAGCCTCCAACTCGGTGTTCCATGAGAGAACAAAGCACATTGAGGTTGATTGCCACAAGGTGAGGCAGATGATTATCCTAGGAGTCATCTTGCCATGTTATACTAGGAGTGAAGATCAGTTGGCTGATGTATTCACCAAGGCTGCAAGGCAAAAGACAATGGAGTCCATTCATATCAGATTGGGCCTCATTGATCTTGGGAAGAGAAGCAGCTGATCCCCTTAGTCATGAGATCTTTACTCTTTTTCCCTCATTAAGGTTTTGTCCCAATGGGTTTTCCTTAGTGAGGTTTTTAATGAGGAAGATCTCATGGCTGTCCAAGCTTAGGCGTTCACAAAGCTAAGCTTGAGGGAGAGTGTTGAGATGAGCTGAGTTAAGTGAAGAAGGGAGATGAGGTTTG
>NW_013628261.1:0-511 GCF_000695525.1 Brassica oleracea var. oleracea
GGGTTAGTATTGAGAAAGAAGGTCTTGTTGGAGAGTCCTCTAAAGAGTTGTGTGCTGAGCACTTGGAAAATGCTAAAAAGGAGGAGGTGAGTAGCGCCACAAAGGCTGCTCATGACAAGAAGAAGACTGTGAAAGAACCTCATCCTCCACCTCTTGATAAGACTCCTCACACTCTCACTCTCCACCCAATGAAGCTTAAGGATGGGGCCATTGAGTACAAAATCAAGTGCAAGGGAAGGTCTAAGCCATTCTCAAGTGCAAGAGCCATCATCACTCCTCAGCTCCAAAATGATCCAATCAAGCTTCAAGATCTTCTCTCCCACATCCTCACCATCACTCTTGAAGGTGGGAAGGACCCTTCCTCTCACTAGCCAAAGGAAGGAAAGTCAAGCTAGAGACTTAAAACAAGCTCACTTGAGAGGAAGTCCCATGGCTATCCCTGTACATATCAGTAGGATCTTCGCTTTTAAGACCCTTGGGCTGAGGAGGAAAGCGGCCAGACATTGCTCCC
>NW_013628262.1:0-104 GCF_000695525.1 Brassica oleracea var. oleracea
GTAGCATGTCGTTGTTTGTCTTTATGCTCTGATCTCTCCAATGTTGTACACACAGGATCGGGTTTTGCCTTATAATTCTGTTTCCCGCACACGCATCGATCGAT
>NW_013628262.1:173-511 GCF_000695525.1 Brassica oleracea var. oleracea
CGTTTTTAGACATATATCCATCGATCGGTTTGTTTATAAAAAAACTTACAAGATTTCCGAGGACATTCCGAGGAACGTTTGAGATTCTCGATCGATCGACGGGATAATCTCATCGATCGATCACATTCTTACGGTCCTGTGTATCTTAGTGATCGATCGATGCGTTTTTGGACATATATCCATCGATCGATCCGTTTATAAAAAAACTTACAAGATTTTCCGAGGACATTCCGAGGAACACTTGAGATTCTCGATCGATCGATGGGATAATCTCATCGATCAATCACATCTTTACGGTCCGGTGCATCTTAGTGATCGATCGATGCGTTTTTGGACAT
>NW_013628264.1:0-511 GCF_000695525.1 Brassica oleracea var. oleracea
ATTATTTGTTTAATTTGCAGCATGTTTGTATCTCAAGTTGAAGAAGAGATACCAGAAATACCTACAACTGATGTGGACACACGTAAAGATAAGCACTTTTTCAAGTGGTTAAAATCACAGGTACGTAATATATCTCATACATTAATTAATTAAGTAAGTATTTTGATACTTCAATATTAATTAAGAATAACTGCTTTTTGCAGGTTGATTATGACGATCCTTATTATCCCGTATGGTTTCACGAATTGGTTCAAGGTCCAGTTGCAAAGGTCACCACATCCCCTATGTATTTCACACGAGGATTTACCTTTCACACATACGAGTATGGGAGACATCGGGCAACGAGTAACTACGGAATATGTGTGAAAGGTGAAACAGACTTTTACGGGATCTTGCAGGAGATTATTGAAGTAGAATTTCTAGGGTTATTGAAACTAAAATGCGTCCTCTTCAAATGTGAATGATTCGATCCTGTTGTGAACCGAGGGATTCGGTATAACAAATTTGGTGT
>NW_013628265.1:0-511 GCF_000695525.1 Brassica oleracea var. oleracea
CCCGTATGTTCAGTTTCCAAATTTCGCGGGTTTATTTTGGGTGGTTCTTGGTTTATAAATTATCCGATCGGGTTTTACCTTCTTGGTTTCGGGAACCCTATGGCCTTTTTTAAAAAAAAATGTATTGTTAGTTTAAACGATTCACTTAATGTCTTATCTTTTGTTCGGACAAGTGGATTCGCCGAGAATCTTGGATTGGATATTCTGTTTACCACGTTTCTTGGAATTGAACCATATCTTTTCGCTCTATTTTTATTTTTCTTAATTTTTGTTTGATTTTTTTTTGATTAATCTTAGTAAGTGCGTGGATGTTTGTTTACATGGTTTAGTTCAAATAACTCATATCAACAACAAACAAAAAGATTGTTAACAAACCCATTTTTTTTATATAAAGCTAACATGTTAAGTTTAATTGAATAAGGAGAAAAACTTTAGAAAAAAGATTATTGACAAAAAAATTCGAATACCCGCGGGTAAACCTAAAATTCTACCGGTTTTTCGTGGGTTACCC
>NW_013628266.1:0-511 GCF_000695525.1 Brassica oleracea var. oleracea
AAGAATGTATTTAGAAATTTAAAAACAACACTAAAGATCATAGGCTTTAAGTAAATAGAGCATTTACCGAAAATTCAATATTTTCGTAGGGGTTAAACCCATAGATTTTGAGAAAAATTCAAAAATATGAAAATACTGTTTTAATGCATAGTTGCATCCTTCACCAACATATGATGAAATTCAAATAGGTTTGGAACTTTTTTTTTCTCCGTTTCTCTAGCAAATAACAATTTTATAGTGGTTAGTCAACCAATTTAGGGAGTATTATGAAGTTTTACTAAATTAATTGACAAAAAATTAAAACGATGCCCATGTACCATGAAAGAGAGTTAAATAAACATTAATACAAATGTAGAATGTGTTTAGAAATTTTAAAATAACACTAAAGATCATAGGCTTTAGTAAATAGAGCGTTTACCGAAAATTCAATATTTTCGTACGGGTTAACGCATAGATTTTGAGATAAATTCAAAAATATGAAAATACTGTTTTAATGCATAGTTGCTTCCTT
>NW_013628267.1:0-511 GCF_000695525.1 Brassica oleracea var. oleracea
AGATTTGTCGGAAGCTTATGGCAGAGGATCATGTTTTGAACTCAAACTCTCGTCTTTGCGGCGGAGAGAAGGTGTTGGAGACATTGATGATACTTGAAGATGGAGAAGAAGAAGAGAAGAGATTGATTTTCATGTATGTAATTGTCATCACAATCACTAGACATAATCTGTGTAGACTATGTTTTTGATTCAGATATGAGCAAATCTTGATTTGTCTCACAATTTTAGGGATATCAATTTGATCGGTAACAAATGACGTTAAGTTTTCTCTTTCTTCAACTGATAAAATCATAGTCTAGGATTCTATAGCATTAGTAGGTATAGGGACATTACTGGGATATTAAAAATTGAATAGTGCAAGTGATATTTCGCTAATTATAGCTTAAACGGTGTATATGGAGCCTAATATCTTTTTTATTTATATATGGAGATAAAAATTTTCATTTAGGTTAAATATTTTCGATTTAGAAGACTTTCACGGAAGTCTTCTATTAGACGACTTACATGAAGT
>NW_013628268.1:0-511 GCF_000695525.1 Brassica oleracea var. oleracea
GTTTTCTAGCACTACGTGCTAAGCTATCCGCCCGTTGGTTCTCCGTTCAAGGTACATGAACGATGTCTGAGTTGAGGAAGCTGTCTTGTAAAAACTTGATATCTTTCAGATAACTTTCAAATGCTGGTCATTCTTCTGGTTCTGAAACCATCTTCACCAATTGAGAACAATCCGTGGCAAATGTAACCTGAAACTGTCTTAAATTCTTCATACATTCCATTGCCCAAATCAAGGCCTCCACCTCCGAATGAAGAGGTGAAAGACATGCCCTTACATTCCTTGCCCCTAATAAACCATCAAAACCTGATAGGGTACTATACCAGCCTAGTCCTGAAAATAGTTCCTTATCTTTCCATGAACCATCTATAAAGCACCAACATCCTGACGTTACTAATGAGATTCTGGTCTGCACCTGAAGTTCCTTCTTTTGATCAGTGAGTATATGTGCCTCAGCCCAAAAGTGATGATTCCAATTCTGCTAATTTAAGTGTTTCCCTTGGGTCAGTATCCA
>NW_013628269.1:0-511 GCF_000695525.1 Brassica oleracea var. oleracea
AAATCAAATTAGTCATCGAAGTCACTATTCTATAAACTACTAAAATGCAAACGAGCAAATAAAACAATAGACCAGTGTTGATGACATTCATCGACTAAATCGCACTGCCAACCAAATGAACATACAAAAACGGTTACACAAGTTTTATATTTTCACAAAAACATACATCACATTCCGCGCATAGCGCGGAGCGGCCCTAGTTAACTATGTTTACAACAATTTTTGGAAAGAAATCAAGACTTACACAATATTATCAATACACATGATTATTATTTTAGTGCAAAAGCATTATTAAATCGAAGTTATAGAAAATTTTAATCAGAAAAGGAAAGAAGTATAATTCATTGGATGAGCATTAACAATATTTCTATATACCCTTATAAATAAATAAAAATTGATACAAAACCTAATTCTGCCAAAAACGAATCTTCCTCTCGCATAGCCGCAGGAAACATATTCGACCTTCTTCGCTGGCCTGTGGCAGAGGTGAGAAAGGAGGGAGCCGTTGAGT
>NW_013628270.1:0-511 GCF_000695525.1 Brassica oleracea var. oleracea
TCCGTCGAGAATGGTTTTATTAATCGTTTCAGCTTGTCCGTTACGCTGCGGATACCTGGGCGTTGATTTGTTAAGTCATATCTTCCATTTTTCGCAGAACGCCTCGAACCAGGTGGAGATAAACTGAGATCTGTTATCGGTTACGATTTCGTAAGGAACTCCATTACTACAGATGATGTTTCTCCATACGAAACTTTCGACTTGGACATCTTTTATACTTGCGTACGAATCTGCCTCTCAAGGAATTTCATGCCTACAGATGATGTTTCTCCTAACGAAACTTTCGACTTGGACATCTTTTATACTTGCGTACGAATCTGCCTCTACCCATTTTGAAAAGAAATCGGTGAGGACTAAAAGGAAACACTTTTGCTTTGAATTATGAAGGGGACCGACGATGTCCATGGCCCAACGCATAAAGGATAGGGCGATGTGATGGAGGAGAGAACTTTGGCTGGTTGTTAGATGGTTGGAGCATGCCTCTGGCATTTTTTGCATTTTCGTGCGAACT
>NW_013628271.1:0-511 GCF_000695525.1 Brassica oleracea var. oleracea
TGGGCAAAGCCGGATGAAACATTCGCCTAGGGCCCCCAAATTTTTTGGAAAAAACTACATAACCATAGGCCTCCAAATTTTTTAAAAAGGTCCCCAAATTTTCTTAAATTTTTTTTTCAATGAAATCTTTACGAATATCGCCTAAGGCCCCCGAAATCTCGGGGCCGGCCCTGCTTATCGGGCCAAATGCCCTCCACCCAAGCCCAAGCCCAAGCCCAAGCCGAGCCGGACGGCGGCGGCGCGCGCGTGGGGAGCTCTCTTTTCCTCTGAGATGTTTAACCTCTCATGTCATGAAGACATATATATACTCCTCAAAATCAACTCTCCCAACCAATGTGGGATGTTGTTAACTTCATTTCATTAAAGCCAACAAGGCTTTTTATAAGAACCAATAGGTCCATTTCGTTTTCACATTTTGCCATATATTCTTTGAGGCTTAATAATTAGGTCCAACAAGTACTCCAGGTGAAATTCACAGTTAGATCTGGGCAACCACCCAAGGACAAACTCT
>NW_013628272.1:0-511 GCF_000695525.1 Brassica oleracea var. oleracea
AGAGGTAGAGGAGAAAGAGGTGAAAGAGGAGAAAGAGGTGAAAGAGGTGAAAGAGGAGAAAGAGGAGAAAGAGGTGAAAGATGTGAAAGAGGCGAAAGAGGAGAAAGAGGAGAAAGAACGAGCAAACGCATTCAGATGTTGGAGATTGAAGAGGAAGACAATGGTTATAAATAATTCGAGAAAGAGAACTAGCATTCAACACACCAACCAAACAATTCATCACAGAAGCTTTCAATTTTTCTTTTAACTAGTACCAGACTTGAATGCGTTAAGACTTGACATTTATCTAATTCATTCAACACACTTCACGTTCCCTTTTCTATCTAACCGTCACTTCTATTTATTACCATCATCACAACCATAATGTTACAGTTAACTACATCTTTAATTCCTCACAGAAGCTAACCACATCAGTTCTAATTCATGGAAGAGTAAAACTAACCTGTATTGATGAAGCTTTCTGACCTCTATTTCCACAGAACACATCAAAGCCGACTTCATCCATTCATCT
>NW_013628273.1:0-511 GCF_000695525.1 Brassica oleracea var. oleracea
GAGGAAACCTTATATGTTATATTTTTTTTAAAAAAACGACTTTAAAAAAATTAAGACACCTTATATATTATATTTTTCTTATATGTTAGATTTTTTCTTATATGTTATATTTTGAATTTTTTAAAACGCCTTTAAATTGCAAAAATGTAAAATTTTCTTAAGTATACGACTAAAAACATTAAAATGACATGTATCAGTTCGATGATTGATTTGAAAACTTTCAAAACCATATGTAAGATAAAAGTAAAAATAATTCAAATGTGAAAACAATACTGTTCACTTTTTCAAGAATGTGTTCGAGGGGAAAAATAAAATTTTTATGTCATAATTTGTTTAATGTCCACTAGAGAACATTATATTAACCTAAAATATATGAAGTGTGTATTCTTTCCCTATATAAAAGCTACGAAATTACATAATATGATTTACATATATATGACAATTAATGATTATTAATAATAAACATTTAATAACAATTTTTGCATCCTTCTTCATTTTGTTTAATTTTATA
>NW_013628274.1:0-511 GCF_000695525.1 Brassica oleracea var. oleracea
AAGGTAAGACTCCCGTCTTCTCGAACTACAAAAAAAAAATTAAATTAGATATTAAAAATTATATTTATTGAATATTTTAAAATATATATTTAAAACAAAACTTACAGCTTCCAGACAGACTCCTGCATGAGGTTTTTGTCCGGTTCTGTGAAGCATGGGCAAATGACCATCTTTATCCTACGTCCTTCGAGAAGCCGAGCACGAATTGGCCTTTTTGATAGAAGAGGGGTGCTCCCAATAGGCGATGAGGCCATCCCACACATCCGTCGTGAGCTCAGTGGGCTTTCCCTCATACCCGTAGATCTCCCACTTGTCATTCCAATCGGAGACTGTATTACAGAGGCATATCTTTGCCTTTGCAACGAATTTCGCCTTCACCCTCTCGGTGATTCCCAAAGACCAATGCCACTTTTGGTGAAACAGAAAATTTTTGAAAAAAATATAATTAATAATAAAGATTAAAAAAAAAAAAATATATATATATATATTTAAAAGTGAAAATTTAATTAAA
>NW_013628275.1:0-511 GCF_000695525.1 Brassica oleracea var. oleracea
GAATTGATGAGTTGTGTTATGTTAGAAATGGTTGCTAAGCTAGGATACTGCATAGTGTGCTTTTGTGATTAGGACTCTTTAAATGTGGTTGCAAAATTGTTGAGGAAAGATTTCTATGTTTTTAAAATCTTAAGTTACCAAATATTTTCAAACCTCTTTCTGAGAGACTGCCTGTATGTTTTGCTTGAGGACAAGCAAAAGGGTAAGTCTAGGGGAGTTGATATACCTTGGATTTGATCCATTTTTATCCATGGTATATAACTATTTTACTATATATATATATCTATGTTTTCTACTCTTCTAGGTATGTTTTCAGGTTCAGGTGCATTTCGGAGTAAAGCTATGACTTTGGAGCATTTTGGAGCATAAAGGACATTTCACCCGAGCTGACCACTTTGAGGTCGACGAGAGGAAGAATAATCGATCGATACGCATCAGTGCTGGCGATCGATATCAGGAAATGGCTCGACAGATGAAGATTAATATCGATCGATGTACACAAGTACCATCG
>NW_013628276.1:0-510 GCF_000695525.1 Brassica oleracea var. oleracea
TTACCAACTTTCCTTCAAAAACCAACAAACCATTTAAGCTATCATCTCTACATAAATACAAATCTAAAACATATCATGTTTCGTAACAAGTTTCAGAAACCATCTAAACTACAGAGCTATCGACGACACAATAACAAAGACAATAGTTGATACGAAACAACTACAAAGCTATGAACGATCATCATCATCATTCAATAAAGAGACGGAATGTAATATACTTAACTTATCATCACAACAAAGATTCACACGAATACAGGCGAGGAAACAATCGAGAAACTGAACCTAATCAACAGAACATATAATCAAAAAATAGAATCTAGGAAACCAAGTACGACCAACTACATCGATAAAATGACTCTAATCTACCAAACAAATCTTCACAACTAAAATCAAAGAACCCATCATGCGGAGGAAGTAGATCGAGAACGACAAATGAACACATACCTTTTTTAATTGAAAACAAACGGCGGGGAATGGGCTTCGAGACAGGCTCGGGATTGACTCGTGAGG
>NW_013628277.1:0-510 GCF_000695525.1 Brassica oleracea var. oleracea
GATTTTGCATTATAATACTTGCAAGTTTGACAAACTCCACACTGCCTGATGAATGTATGAATGTCCTTTGAAAGTCCCTTCCAATAAAACAAGCCTTTAACCCTCTGTATTGTAGCATCTCTTCCTGAATGACCACCCACACCTGAGCTGTGAAGCCAATCAAGAATCTTATTCCTCAATTCTCTTATTGCAGGAACATCTATCTTACTTTTCCTCCTTAAAACATTTTGAACCCAAGAGTAATGTTTCTTAGCCCATGGTTCTTTCTTCAGCTTCTCAATAATCTGCTTCATCCCGCCATCCATATCATACCCATCTTGTATCTCCTTCATAAGATCAAAATCCAATACTGACATAGCCATATGTAACACCTCTGCTCCTTCAACCCGAGATAAAGTATCAGCTGCTACATTGTCTTTGCCCTGCCTATACTGTATTTCATAATCGAACTCAAGTAGCTTTGGCAACCATTGTTGTTGTATAGGAGTATTCAAACGTTGGTCCAAGAGG
>NW_013628278.1:0-510 GCF_000695525.1 Brassica oleracea var. oleracea
GGAGCTGGTAAATACCTTGGAGTCCCTGAACATTTTGGAAGAAAGAAAAAGGATCTATTCTCATCCTTAGTTGATAGGATCAAACAGAGGGCTGTAGCGTTGTCTACTAGGCACCTATCTCCTGCAGGGAAGCTAGTACTCCTTAAAGCAGTCTTGTCAGCCATCCCAAACCATACAATGCAGTGCTTTAAGTTTCCTCTTTCACTCTGTAAACGTATACAATCTGCCTTGACTCGATTCTGGTGGGACCCAAAGGCAGGAACCCGCGGAATGTCCCTAATCTCTTGGAACACAATGATGAAATCTAAAGGAGATGGAGGGCTAGGAGTTCGTGATATCCAAAGCTTTAATGATGCTCTCCTTGCTAAGGTGAGCTGGCGGATCATTACCTCCCCATCATGTCTCCTAGCTCGGGTGTTAGCTGGCAAATACTTTCCAGAACAAGAATTCCTTCAAGTCAAGGCCCCATCAGCATGTTCCCATGGATGGAGAGGAATCCTTATAGGAAGG
>NW_013628279.1:0-510 GCF_000695525.1 Brassica oleracea var. oleracea
AGATCATTATAAACACAAACCAATTTGGTCAATTGATTGATATCTTCATATGAAAATTCCTCATATGAAAAATCAAATGAAAATTTAAAATTTCTATAATTAAGAAGTTGAACCAGTAGTACCAGTATTACAGGGTCTAGTATATGGTTATATTTTTAGTTATAGGGGTTATATGAGTTGTACTAGTAGTAAAAGTTTAATATATAATGAAAAGTTATTAAAAAGTTACTAGTAAATAATAGTAAGTCAAATATTGGAAGAAAATATATTAATGCAAATAATACTTAAAGTCATTTACTTATAAAAAATATCAAATATATTCATAGCATAATTTTAATCTATAAATATTTAAATTGGATGATATATTTAAGTTACAATGACATGATAAAACATTCAGGAAGAGAATCAAGATATTTGCTCGATGGAGGAAGAAGAGAATGGAAGTGACGAAAATTCCGCAGGAGGAGTGTGATTTGTTCATCTGAGAATGAGAAGAAGATTGAGTTGTTT
>NW_013628280.1:0-510 GCF_000695525.1 Brassica oleracea var. oleracea
TGTTGTACATCAGCCAGTCTCTTTTTAATATATGCTAAATCACTATCAAAACATAAACATAAGAAGAAGAAAAAGCTTCACCTTTCGACAGAGTATCGGATCCTCTCTGCTAAGTACAAATGCCAACGTTAACAATGAAACCAGCGTCTGATATGGAATATGTGATAAATCACATAAAACAGACCTATACAAAGTAGTGATCAGTGATGTCTGGTGAAATTTACAAATTGGCATTTTATTAAATTTGTATATTAACCAATATGACGAACCTGGAGTGGTAAGTTTGAAGACTCAACTTGCACAAGTTGTATAATATTCTTGCACCATCAAGACCAAATACATCTCCTTTGATTTCCTTCCCAATAAAATCCAGCAATGGACTGCGAGAAGAAGGTGAGCTGAGGATGGATACGGTACTGTTATATAAAGCAGCGATGCTATGCAAAATTACCCCATGTGCTTGATGAACCTTTCCAGATTTAGCCAAACATTTTCCTGAAATGAAAATCG
>NW_013628281.1:0-510 GCF_000695525.1 Brassica oleracea var. oleracea
CATGGAAGTTGTAGAAAATTTTCATGGTGGACATGTGTTTGGTTTATAGTGTTTACTATAAGTGACGGCAACATCTGTGCCCTAGGAGTCACCACTCACCGTCTAAAGCTTGAAAGATGTGGTTGGTGTTATGTGTTTTGATCTCAGTCTCACCTTGAATCGTCTCGTGTTCCTTGTTTGGCTCTTGAGAGGAAAGATAGATTTTTCTTGGAATCCAATTTTTAGTTTTAGTATGATTACCTGGCTAACATGTATTAGAAACTCATCAAGGACGCCTTTTATAAAACAAATCTGTTTGATTGTTCTTACGATTATTTGAACTCTTAATGTTTATAATGGCTATGAATGTTTCAGTGGCTGTTTATTTGTTTACATTTAGTGGATAATAATTGTGACTGGTGACTTTAGAAACTTGATTTATTTTAGTTGTATAATTGGAGCGTGGAAAATATGGTTTTTGTCAAAAAGAGAAGCAGAGACGTAACCTCTCTCTAAGAGTTTTCAAAGAAA
>NW_013628282.1:0-510 GCF_000695525.1 Brassica oleracea var. oleracea
GACATATTGTTTCCCCTGCTTTATGAGTTCGGGGACAGAAGATATGGAGCTTCCAGGTCCTTGTGTTATCGGAATGAGGCTCCAAACTTCCTCTGCAATAGAGCATGATAGAAAGACATGCATGTCATCCTCATACCCGCCACACTTCTTGCAGTTGAATCGTGGAACACCTCTCCTCTCTAAGTTGGAACTGACCGGGATAGCTTTTTTCACAACTCGCCAGATAAAGTCCTTCAATTTGGGGCTAGTGTTGACGTTCCAGATATCCTTCAGCCAGTGGACTGGTTCATTTGCAACCAGCGTAGGTCTGTCCACCACCATTCCCAAACCGTATCCAGTTTTAGTAGAATACTCCCCTGATTTTTCCTTGAGCCAAACCATTGTATCCGGAGACTGTGTTGAGCTTGTCTTAATGCGCAGTATAAAGTCCTCATACTGAGGGATGATTCTTCTTATTTCTTCCAAGTTCCATTTGTTGGTGAGAGGACATAACAGCTCCTTAACCAATAG
>NW_013628283.1:0-510 GCF_000695525.1 Brassica oleracea var. oleracea
ACGTGGGTTAACGAGGAGAGGAACAAGTCTGTTTTATTGTATAAGATATAAATGAATGCCTAATTTTACATTGTTTTAGACTCAGGATCAATGATAATTGATTTTTTTTTCGTCTGATCATTTTCTTTTCCTAATGTTGGAAAACTAACTCATTAAAATATTAGTCTATAAATCGAGTCTTAATAAATATCCTTTGGATGGCTCTAGGTATTTAATCATATCAAAGATTTATACCCAATAAACATATTCAACCTCATTTGTCGACCCATCTTACAACTATGTGGTGAAGAAACATAATATACATTGCACATAAAAAGAATCTAACAATACATTTTGTCTTGACCCAAAACCAAATATAATTGAGGATATGGTAACTATTAGGGCATCCGCAATGGGAATTCTTAAGCGTGAGTTCTTAGGGAAAAAATAATTAAATAATCAGTGGATCCTATCAAAAGCTAAGGATTCAATCTTTAAAATTTTTAAATAATGACTCTTTCTTAGTGAATC
>NW_013628284.1:0-510 GCF_000695525.1 Brassica oleracea var. oleracea
TTATTTATGAGTGAATAATACTATTGTCTGTTTAGTTTAACCCTTTCCATTACCATGTTTCTTAAGTGATCGACTTAGACGCTGCGAAGAGTTTTGAAAATGGAGAAGGTGTGCGTCTGATAGCACCTCAGGATGCCTGCAAGCTGCAACCATTCAGCCAAGTATATTCGCACGGAAATATAGATTGATGGCGCGGACGGGTAAACCCTCGAATCTAGGAAATAGTTGGCTCTGGATGAATCCATTGAGAAGTTGCGACACAACGTCAAAGTGTTTCTCGACCGCCAGTGTCACGATCTCGGGGGAGAAGAAGGCACAGTCTACGTGGTTATCAGGTTTTAGAGAATCGGATGTGAATATTACTCTGTCTGTTTAGTCTAACCTTTTTCATCACCATGTTTCTGAAGAGATCGAGTTAGACGCTGCAAATAGTTGCATGTGAGGGTGAGTAAAATGGAAAGTGTGAGGATAAGACAATGATGTTCAGGAGTTTACACCTGGCTCTCGAGA
>NW_013628285.1:0-510 GCF_000695525.1 Brassica oleracea var. oleracea
TGTCGGGTTTGTTGTCTCCATCTTGAACTTGGGCTGAAGTGTCTGAAGCCCACAGAGAAGTGGAACAGGCCTCCAGAGTATTTGTTGTACTGAGGCCCACGTCAGCTTCTAGGTTTTGTTTCATAAAACCTGAGTATAAAAGAAGATCGCGTTGGTGACTTGAGGTGCGCGGCAACAACAACAGATTGAGAGGTTCAGGTGAAAGAGCAAATTGTCTTGGTTGAGAGATCGTTTGTGTTTACCTGAAGGCTAAGTTCAATCAGAAGAAGAGAGCTAGGTGTTTAGCTCTTGATTAAGCTTTGGCGTTTATAAGTTTAAGGCCACAACCCTTGTATTAATTCTTTCTCTTTGAGTTAGTGAATTGGAAGACTCTGTTCTTCCCCCAGACGTACCTTCACGGGAACTGGGTAAACAAACTTGCTGTGTCTTATCTCCTACAAACAAACAAACAGAACACAAGTTAGTATTGAGGTTAATCGATCAAGTAACATAGCTAAACGAATTCTAGCT
>NW_013628286.1:0-510 GCF_000695525.1 Brassica oleracea var. oleracea
GCTAATCCATTCATCTCTTACCTCAACCCACCACAAGTCTCTCTCATATGTCGTAATCCATATCAAGCCACCACAATCCTATCCTAATTCTGTTCCAATCAACACGAGTTAGATTAGAGCATTATCTTAAGCAGGTAATCGACATCTAGACAATTGATCTTTTTCTTCCATCTCTCTGATCTTTCTAATACACCTCAAGACTCATATATCCACTAAGATTTGAAGCATTACCTTTTTCAAAGATAACCAGTAGTTTCAATTTGTAGATATAAACAAAGATCTAGCTCTCATAGATTTATCAGTTTAGTCTTCCCTAATTACCTCATCAGATAGGTTTGTCAATTAGCTAGGATTGCATGTTCTTAATATGTTTTTATCTTTATTCTAAAGATATATATTTGGTTAACTTTCACAGCTACCAACTCTGATGGAATCAAAGAAGCAGTCAACACAGCTCAACCAGCCACAACAACCGCCAGATCAATTAGCGGTTAGCACAGCTCAGCCAGC
>NW_013628287.1:0-510 GCF_000695525.1 Brassica oleracea var. oleracea
TTTTATTACACAGACAACGTTACTTTCGTGTCTTCATTTTTTTTTGTTCAACACTTTCGTGTCTTCATATCATATAAGAAAACTGTTATAAGAAAACTGTGAAGTTTTTTACTTGTTTTAATCATCAATGGCAGAAATTGAGTGACACTTTGAAGGCCACGTATCTCTACTTGTTAGTTGTTAGGCTAAAGACAAACCAAACCTTTTCGTTCGCCACAAAGCATAAAGAGAAAGAAAAAAAATGAAATAAATTTAAATCTTTGTTTGTTTTATCTCTCTATCTTGATTGTTCAGTATGAACAAACGATCAACTTAGGGAGATATGAATGTTTCTCTTTGAGAAATAGGCCAAATATAAAACAAGTAAATATGATTGCAGATATTCGAGAAATAAAAGTGGTTGTAGATGTTGGGTGGGCCTAACCGGCTCAGTCTCTCTGCTAAATAGAGCAGGCCTACACTGGAATCATAGCATGATTGTTTCTCTTTTTTTTTTTTTTTTTTTTTTTT
>NW_013628288.1:0-510 GCF_000695525.1 Brassica oleracea var. oleracea
AAATCGTATAAACGCCAAAAGGCCTAAGAACGGTTCGCAAGGATCCAGACTGGTCTAAAGGCCCATATACGCTCTCAGAAGGGATTCGAGCCCATAAAAGTTATGATGGCTTGTCCTAACTCGCAGAAATACGATAAATGCTAAGTTTCCAAAAATAAATGTAAAGATTCGAGGATAACTATCAAGATCGACGAAAAATGGAATATGCCCGAAAGAGATAGACTTGGGCCCGAAGGCGAAGGATGGGCCACCGACCTAGAGCAACTATATAAGGAGAGCAGGAGCAGAAGAAAAAGGGGCAGAGAATTTAGACTTAGAGAACTCCTGCTAGCTTAGAGAATTTAGGGCTTAGGTGGTTAGACTAGAACGGCAAGGCTTAGGACGTCTTGGCCGCCTCTTGTCTTGTTGTTCCGATAGTTAGCATATCTCTACTCCTCTCGGAGAAATTTTGTATTCATACTATTCAATAAAACGCCTCTGATCGATTATCTATCTTTTTATCGTTCTAAA
>NW_013628289.1:0-510 GCF_000695525.1 Brassica oleracea var. oleracea
AATGTAATTAGCAATGGCAAATTTTGTAATTAGTCTAGTTAAGAAAGGATGTTTGAATATAAGGTTTGAGAGAGCTTGTGGTGATGCCACGTAGAAAATGACACACATGTAATAAACACATGAAGTAAAGGTTAGTTTTATCTAATGCTCCTCAAATAATAAGAAAGAGATATATTTTCTTAATTAAACGAATCATTTCGTATTTACTTTCTTTGCACTTGAGAACATATCAATCATAGACTTGCCTGTAGAGGTTAATCATCTCAATTCACTGTAATGTAAGAATCTATACGACACAGTTACAAAAAAAAATCTATACGACTCTAACCATTAAGCCCTTTTATATTATTTTTATTAACATTATTGTAAATTGGACCATTATCTCAACGCTATATTTACATCTAATAGATCGTTTTTCCGCGCTACGCGCGGATAATATATTTTAAAAATTTTTTTTTCATATTTTTTTTCACATGTAAATTATCATCTTAATTTTAGATTAATTGTGTT
>NW_013628290.1:0-248 GCF_000695525.1 Brassica oleracea var. oleracea
ATAAAATCGATTTTTGTATTTTACAAAACAATTTTTCTATATAAATTAAATTTTTTGGATTTTACAAAATCTTTTTTTTGTATATAAATTCGATTTTTTGGATTTTACAAAACATTTTTAATATCTATAAAACTTTTTTTGTGATTAAAAACTATTATTTGGGATTTAAAATATTTTCAATATATATATATTATTAAAACTATTTTTTGTAATTATTAAACTATTTTTTATTTATTAAAACTATTTTT
>NW_013628290.1:304-510 GCF_000695525.1 Brassica oleracea var. oleracea
AATATATATAAATCTTTTTTTGTGATTAAATTATTTGGGATTTTTTTTTTAAAAAAAAATTAATTTATATATTTCTCTATTTATTAAATATTTTTTTTTAATTTACAGGTCTCATGATGATCAGACCCTGCCTCGACAACATCGTGGTCGTGGTGGTATGGGGAGCCAGTCTCAGGATTCCAGCCATTTTCAGGATTCCCCTTCGC
>NW_013628291.1:0-510 GCF_000695525.1 Brassica oleracea var. oleracea
CGATTCTATCAAATCTAGCATTAAAAACAATTAAAGCATGAAGAGATTAGTTTTTTTTATTACTGAAAATAGTAAGTAAGCGTGAAACAAGTTACCTGCCAACCCCATCTCGAGTTCTGACACTGATGTTTAAAACCTCCGAAGCTCTTCCTTGAATGACATAAGATAAAACAGTTAAAATTTCAAATTTTAAATCAAATTAATTATCTAAATAAGGTATGAAACTTACCAGCCCATAACGATGACCAGTATCACTAACACCAGTACACTAACTCCCTTTGCCAAACCATAGTTAATCACTGATGTCTTCTTAGTTAACACACCCACGATCTTCTCAAGCTTAGCCACCTTCTGGTCACTCTCAAAGAATTGATCCTTGACCATCCTAAGTTGTGTATGCGTTTCACGAAGCTCTTCTTGAATCGCCACATCACACCATTTCCAGATGTGGGAGTCTCCATCATCAACGTTGTTGCAGGAGAAGTACCTCCTTCCTGGATCTTTACGAGT
>NW_013628292.1:0-510 GCF_000695525.1 Brassica oleracea var. oleracea
ATAGGTTATTTTTATTAGCATAAAGCCTAAAGTTTGAAAATCACGAATAAAATTTATTTACTTAAAATGTTTTGAAAGTCTTGAATTTTAAAAAATAATAATTATTTTTGATTTTATTTTTATATCAATTTTGAAAATGTTTTATATATTACATTATTTTATTTATAATATTTTATTTTTTAACTTAATTTATTTGATATTGGTTTCTATTTTATTTTGAAATAAAATTTTTTTGAAAATACTAACATTTTTGAAAATAATAGATTAAAAAAATATATTTTTTTCATACTTTGATTGCTTGCTTTTAATCCTATGTATATATTCTCGGGAAAAAAGTCATTTCATAACCAACATATCGCATATCGCAATATATTCAATTCATACATGACTTATATCACCGTGCCAAAACATACCTCAATTTTCGAAAACTTCAAATAACATACATGTTGTTTATCCTTTCGGTGAAATCGTACATCGGTCCCCACATCAGTTCCACGTCATCTAAATTTG
>NW_013628293.1:0-510 GCF_000695525.1 Brassica oleracea var. oleracea
ATTCTTAACAGTCGATGGATCAAGAAGGATCATCACAAAGCCCTACCGGGCAGGGCCGTTCTCCCTCTGCACCCTCTAATTCTACCGCACCGGCCCGGTCCCGTTGGTCACCTAAACCGGAGCAAATCTTGATACTCGAATCCATTTTCAACAGTGGTATTGTCAACCCACCAAAAGACGAAACAGTGAGGATAAGAAAAATGCTTGAGCAATTTGGTGCAGTGGGTGACACAAACGTCTTCTACTGGTTTCAAAACCGACGTTCAAGATCTCGCCGGAGACAGCGGCAGCTTCAAACCGCTACTGCCGCAGCCGTCACTTCCAGAGGAGCTGAAGACCAGCAGCACATGACGACCATGAGCATGCATCATCCTTATAGCAACAACGAGATTAATTTGGGATTTGGAAGTTGTAGCAACTCGTCAGCTAATTTCTTCTTTAATGATCCTTCATCTCAAGTATCTTCCTTTCTTCTCGGTCACTCGTCTTCTTCCTCGAATGGTGGATGTG
>NW_013628294.1:0-510 GCF_000695525.1 Brassica oleracea var. oleracea
GCATCTTTATAGTGTTTGTTTTTTTCTTCTTAAAACCATAAAAAAAATTTGGTATTACAATGATTGTTTTAGTTACTTCAACCTCGTTAGGAGTATGAGGTTGAAATAAGTTCCATTCTATTTCATATTTGATATTTTTTAACCATTTTTCTATTTTATAAGTAACTAGGGTTTGGCCCGTAGGACGGGTTAGTAATCGAAAGAAGTATATAATATATCATAAATTTTATAAAATATTTCAGAATGTTTAATTTAAATTGTAAGTAATTTTTAAATTGAAATACAAAAAATTACAATTACAGTAAAAACTCTAAAAATTATGTCAGGACTTTGATATTTTATTAATTTATAGAATTTTTAATTTTAAAAAATCATTTTTAAAGTTCTCTATTTAAGTTATATTTTCCCTAAAATAAGAAAAATATTTGATTTCAGTATATATACATTAATTAAATTTTTTTTTAATTCGACATTTATATTAGTTTAATTATATTATTTGGTGTATAAAAT
>NW_013628295.1:0-510 GCF_000695525.1 Brassica oleracea var. oleracea
TTATCTCTTCATGCTCTTAGATTGAATTTATATTATGTTTAGTATTTGTCAAATTTTTACTGTTATTTAATTTTTTAATCCTAGTTTTTCATGCTTCCATATATTTTAAATACTTTTAGTTAATTTTCAATTTTAGTTTATATAATATTTTCAATTTTAGTTTTAATAATATGTTTATAACATTTGTGATTTTATGGATAAATTCATTATTAGCATAAATTCATTTGTGATTCTGATGTTCGTAATATACGAATAAAAATTAATTTATTTTAGGTTAGGAATATGATTGTTTTATATTAAATATATAAAAATATTTAGCATAAGTATATGTTTATATTTTACGCATATTTTCATTGAGGATCTACTCTTAATTTTAACTTTAATATTGTAATATTTTAGTAATTATTTGGATCAATATTTCTAATAAGAATTAGAGAAATTGGTTATAATATTAGTTATTAAGATCATAAACTAAATATAAGATAAACATAATTATGATATTATCGGTAG
>NW_013628296.1:0-510 GCF_000695525.1 Brassica oleracea var. oleracea
CATAGGAATATCTTCCAAAAAGTTTCTAAGCCATTCAGCTTCTTCTGATGCTTTTTCTAAGGCTATGAACTCAGATTCCATGGTTAATCTGGCTAACACTGTTTGTTTGGTAGATTTCCATGATATTGCTGCTCCTCCAAGTATAAAGACATATCCACTCGTGGATTTTGAGTTTTTAGAATCTGATATCCAGTTAGCATCACTGTATCCTTCTAAAACTGCTGGTTCTTTACCATAGTGAAGCCCAAAATCTTTGGTGTAGCGCAAGTAATTGAGTACCCTCGTTATAGCTTTCCAGTGTGTATGACCTGGATTACTTGTATATCGACTAAGTACGTTTACTGCATGAGCTAGATCTAGTCTAGTACAATTGGGCAAGTACATGAGACTTCCGTTCACACGTGCATACTCGTTTTGTGAAACCGCTTCACCTGAATTCTTTGTCAAATGCATTTGGGGATCGAACGGAGTTTTTGCCGTACTCTTAGAGTAATTTTTAAATCTCTCTAA
>NW_013628297.1:0-510 GCF_000695525.1 Brassica oleracea var. oleracea
TGATTTTAATTCTAAATTCATTGCAACAAAGAGAGCTGATTTTTTTTGACAACAAAGGGAGCTGATTTATTAAACTAAAAATTTTAAACTGGATCAAATTTAAAAGATTTTTCATGTTTTTTGCCATTTTTCTGTGGTAAGTAGATACAGTTAAGATTTCGCCCAACCTCCAATCAAAAAATGAAAAGAACTATTAAACAGTTAGCATTATGACATACAATTTAATTTAATAATATATACCACTAATAATAAGATTAACTAATTTTTTTTTAAGAGATAAAACTTTATATTAAACAATCAAAGCAAAATAAAATAAAATACTTCAAATTAAAACATAGACTATTGGACTGTATAATATATAGTTTCAAAAAATTCAAGAGGAGAAATTAAAGCTAGTTTCAACATTTGGGATCACTTTTTTTTTTTTGTAACACCATAAACGAAAAGCAAGAGGTGCTACTGGTAACAAGTTCACCACTCTAGGTTTGAGATCAACGTCGATTAGTAATT
>NW_013628298.1:0-510 GCF_000695525.1 Brassica oleracea var. oleracea
AAACTCTGGTCAAAATTTTGGAAAAATACTTCATAATTTTGAAAAAATTACTTTTTAAAATTTTGAAAAACACTTCATTTTATAAAATAATTAAAAACAGTTTACATGTAAAATGCAAACCACATGTAAAACGTGCATGGATAAAAAATGCACATGTAAAACGTGCAGCCGTCATATATTTTGATATTATATTTTGATTACACTTAGTAATTCTTGGTAAGTTTCAAGGACTTAGTAATACTACCTTATACATAGTAATCTTTTGGTAATTTTTAGGTTTATCTAGTAAAACCCTGAGAAAATGAGCTTTTTTGTAGTAAAACTGATGCTTTTACACTATAATAATCATTAAAGAAGACATTTTCAGGAAGCATTTGCCAGGAATACATATTTTTTTTTTCCTTACTATGGTCTAACTATTCATACAATAACAATGAAAGTTAAGAGAGTTTTTTGAAAAAAAGAAAAGATTTTTCTTAAACTGCTAAAATAATCATAAAAAATAGTCTT
>NW_013628299.1:0-129 GCF_000695525.1 Brassica oleracea var. oleracea
TGGCGACGTGCTTTCCTTCTCTCTTTTTTGCTGCCAATACTTGCTGCTTAGAAGTTCCTCCCGGAGTCGATACTGAGGATAAAGACTTCCCATGTCTAGCAGTCTCTTGCCTTGCAAGCTCTTGTTTCT
>NW_013628299.1:406-510 GCF_000695525.1 Brassica oleracea var. oleracea
TAAGCTAGCCAATCCTAGCCAAACTCACAAAGGATTATACCAATTCTGAAAAATCTTCAATTCTCATGAACCCTAATTTTCAAAGTTCAATTGCAACTCAAATT
>NW_013628300.1:0-510 GCF_000695525.1 Brassica oleracea var. oleracea
GGCAGCTGCTAGAGAAGTACAAAGCTCTATTTGAGAAGCAAATGAGTTAAGCTCAAGTCACAATGCCCATCATTGATGCTTTCATTCTGATTCCTCAATATAGCAAGTTCCTGAAAGATGTTGTAGCTGCAAAGAAGAAAGAGATGGAGGGCATGATGATTCTCACTCATGAGTGCAGTGCCATCATCCAGAGGCTTGTTGTTCCAAAGAAGCTAGAAGATCCAGGATGTTTCACATTACCTTGTGCTCTTGGACCTATGGTATTTGATAGATGTCTCTGCGATTTGGGAGCTAGTGTCAGCTTGATGCCTTTATCTGTTGCTAAGAAGCTTGGTTTCACTCAGTACAAGAAGTGTAGACTGTCTCTAGTATTGGCTGATCTGCCTTTATCCATTGCTAAGAAGCTTGGTTTCACTCAGTACAAGAAGTGTAGATTGTCTTTGGTATTGGCTGATCGTTTAGAGAAGTACCCTGTGGGTATCTTGGAGGACCTCCCCGTTATGGTTGGAA
>NW_013628301.1:0-510 GCF_000695525.1 Brassica oleracea var. oleracea
TTCTGGAGAAGACACTTTCGAGTTCATACTTGAAGATAGGATGGTATATTTTTTGTTTGAATCTATTTGTTTTCTAGAATTTTTTGTTGCCAAGGACTAACCAATGTAGTTCTAATTGTTATTGTAGGGATCTGAGATACATTGTACCTGTAAGAGTGCCTTCCTTGGCCGTGTTAAGAACTTACAGGTTGATCAATGGAAGTTCCTCGAGAATTTCTTGGTTTACCCAGCAACCGGGATATACAGACCAACTAGGCATCTATACAAGATGTCCATCACAGCGAATTCCATTGTCACCAGTTCCACTCTAACTACCTGCGAGGTATGAATATGGTTATTTTATAGAAGTACGCAATATATGAATGAGATTGTTTGGAGCTAAACGTCTGATCCGTTCTTAGGTTCGTTTGGTTGATCAACACAATGAGAGTTCATCTGAAGATGTTTCAGCATCTTTCTCTACGCGCAAGGAAAGAGATGGTGATCTTAATGACATAAATTCTACATCCA
>NW_013628302.1:0-283 GCF_000695525.1 Brassica oleracea var. oleracea
CCGAAAAACACTAAAAGCTGGAGTAAGAACAAGGAGAAGAAGGCACATAAGTCTCAAAAAAACACGGCCCCGAGCAAGGAAAGAGCAAGCCCTGAGCGCACTCCCATCAACAACGTCGGGCCCGCCAACGATTCGTCAGAAGACAAACACCCGCGTCGCCGGCGACGAGTGGAAGTCATACTCTCTCGCCCTTGCGACTCCTCAGATGACGACGTCCCGACAGTGCAACCAGATCTGCGCGATAAATTGGACAGCAAGGATAAGCAGTCTCTCGCTCCCTCGA
>NW_013628302.1:312-510 GCF_000695525.1 Brassica oleracea var. oleracea
GAAAACACAGGAACCACCGACCTCCGTGCGACCATCTCAAAATGCAACGCTCGGAGAGTCGGTCAAAATGGTGACCTTCGTGACAAGCTCAATTCGAAGGCCGACGACTTGCGAATCCAACTCAACAGTTCGAAAGGGTCCGATCTGCGATGACGTCTTGAGTCAAAAAAGAAACAGCCCGCAGAAATTCCTACATTC
>NW_013628303.1:0-126 GCF_000695525.1 Brassica oleracea var. oleracea
AGTTTGGTGGTTTCAGCAGTCCAAGTAGAACGGATGCTTGGAAATGGCTGTGAGGCCTTTTTGGCTACCATTTACACCGATGAGGTTGTAGGGACCTGTGACCCAGAGGGTATACCGTTGGTTCGG
>NW_013628303.1:180-510 GCF_000695525.1 Brassica oleracea var. oleracea
GCTGACCCATTCATCATTGAATTGGAACCTGGAATGGCCCCATTATCAAAAAGTCCATATAGAATGGCACCAGCTGAGATGGCCGAGCTAAAGAAGCAACTTGAGGAGTTGCTTGAGAAGGGATTCATACGCCCTAGTGTGTCACCTTGGGGAGCACCAGTCCTATTTGTTAGGAAAAAGGATGGTAGCTTTAGGTTGTGCATTGATTATAGGGGTTTGAACAGGGTGACTGTGAAGAACAAGTACTCTTTACCCAGGATTGATGAGTTGTTGGATCACCTTTGTGGAGCCAAGTGGTTCTCCAAGATTGACCTGGCCTCTGGGTATCAT
>NW_013628304.1:0-510 GCF_000695525.1 Brassica oleracea var. oleracea
TAGATATTAACCGCTCTAACTCTCAATGTGAGAGCTCCCTTGCTAAACTTTACTTTGCAAATAATAGTATAGACTATATTTAATTTGGCGTAACTATCAGCTATTAATTATACTTTTATTGAATCGATCAATGAAAAACACTTACACTCCTGTCACTAACCACTATCAAATGAATCAAAAAATAATTTTAAACTCACTAGAGAATAAAGCGTATTGACATATGGAAAACTATTTTATATAAACATATATTTTAGCTTTGTAAATGTTTATTCTAATCTGAAAGGAATACTATTAACAAACAGATAGTAAATATAATTTTGAGATAATATTGTTATTATTAATAAATATTTTTTTGGTTTTGAGCTAAAAATAACATTAACATTCACTATTTTCTATTGTATAGATAATACAAAATTAGTAAAGATAATTTCAAAAATTTAATGATATATATGTATCACTCTCACATAATAAAAGGAAACTAAAGTAGGAATATATAATACTTTATTATTT
>NW_013628305.1:0-510 GCF_000695525.1 Brassica oleracea var. oleracea
TCCCGAAGCATGGAGCGACTACTCGGAGCGACGAGCGAAGGTCGCTCGCGTTTTCATGTCCGGAGCGACCTCTCGCAGTGACACAGCGAGGTCGCTCCCGAAGCATGGAGCGACTACTCGGAGCGACGAGCGAAGGTCGCTCGCGTTTTCATGTCCGGAGCGACCTCTCGCAGTGACACAGCGAGGTCGCTCCCGAAGCATGGAGCGACTACTCGGAGCGACGAGCGGAGGTCGCTCCGCGTCTTATTTCTGCTCGAACTTATAATTTCTCAAGGGCCTTCTGGTCATTTCATGATGCACGTTTTTATTTTCTAAACCTATGTTTTAATACTCTGTAAGCCACCAGGAGGCAGATCATCTTTTGTTCTTAAGAAAAACCACCAAAAACCTTTGGAAAGTCATCTCTTGAATCAATTGATCAGTTTTGTTATTGAAATTCTGTGCTCTCATATCTATTTTTTTTTGTATTTCTCTACATGATTAATCTGAAATCCAACATGGGTTTAAGAG
>NW_013628306.1:0-171 GCF_000695525.1 Brassica oleracea var. oleracea
CCGGGTTCATACTACGAGGTTCAGAAACTTGTTGCCGGTCTTCAACTGCATGATCTACTAGAGAGCGAATGAGACACGGAATGTATGCAAATTTTGTGGGAAACCTCGTTATCAGGAGACGAGGGGAAGAGTTCCGATCCCATTCAAAAGAATGTGGTATTTGCCTTTGAC
>NW_013628306.1:199-510 GCF_000695525.1 Brassica oleracea var. oleracea
GCATGCAGAGCATTCCACAAATGGTGAGATTAGACATCCTTCAGATGCGAAGGCTTGGAAACATTTCCAGTCAACATATCCAGAATTTGCGGAAGAGAGAAGAAATGTTTATCTTGGATTATCTACTGATGGTTTCAGCCCATTTGGAAAGCATAGAAGACAGTATTCTTTATGGCCAGTTATTGTGACACCGTACAACTTACGGCCGAGCTTGTGCATGCGACGAGAGACGATGTCTACTACGGCAACATAAAAGAAATATTGTGATGCTGGTGTTTCATCTTCTTCCGGTGACGATGTCTACTACGGCA
>NW_013628307.1:0-509 GCF_000695525.1 Brassica oleracea var. oleracea
TATATAAGGGATTGATTATTCTTATAATGTACTAAGGTATAACAAAATGGTTTAATGTTTGGTAAAGACAACTGAAATCGTTATTGCGGGTAGAGTTAATTTCCTTCAGAGTACGTTGAATTCATTACTGCACAAAACATATAGTATAATAACTTAGTAGTTTTAATAAGCAGTGACATTATATGTAATTAATCTTGGCAAAGAAGAGCTTTTAAATATTGGCTGTGAGAAGGATTCTTATGATGACACCTAAGCAATAACAATTTTGTTAATCACACATGGAACAAAGGTGTATTGTTAATAGTGCTCTCCAAATAATAAAAGGGGGATTAGTTACATGTTTTATTTCAACCTTTTATCCTTTATTATTTGTGTTTGTTATATTAAAAATATGATTTATCATAATTGGTAGAAAATCTACATATGTCTTTTCCATTCTCAAATTATTTTAGATTTTGTGAATCAGTTCCATGGAAAGTTGCAACCTTTTGGCATTTAATTAAGAAAAC
>NW_013628308.1:0-509 GCF_000695525.1 Brassica oleracea var. oleracea
GCCGAGAAATGAGTGAATTTAGAAAAGACCTCGGATTTGTATCTGAGAGGATAAACCCACAAGAAATGTGAAAAATGATCCAAAAATAGAACATAGTACTTGAACCCACTGATGCTTGAAATTGGTGAGGTCCAAATATCAGAATGAACAATTTCAAAAAGAGAAGAAACTGTTTTATTTGAATCATAGAAAGGAAGTTTTAAGTGTTTACCCATTTGGCAAGCTTCACAACAAGTTGGAAATTGCCTTTTATTACAAGAAATAGATTTTGCAGAAATTAAAGAATTGAGAGAGGCATCGTTAACGTGCCCTAGGCGCTTATGCCAAGTAGAAGGATCTGCGACAACGAGAGCGGTTGGAGAAGCTGAAGTCGTCGGTTTATTTGTTTGGCAGGGCACGGAGTAGAGTTCTCCGATGCTGTTACTGCGGAGCAGAATCCTCCTGGTGTTGAGGTCCTTTATAGAAAAACCAAAAGGGTCGAATTCGACCGAACACCAGTTATCATTAGT
>NW_013628309.1:0-509 GCF_000695525.1 Brassica oleracea var. oleracea
CAGAGAACTCAACGGTGTGGTGGTGACGGCTCCGCCTTGTCGGTGTGAGAACAAGACAGCAGTGGATTTTTCGTTGGCGGAGATGAAGGGAAGCGGGAGTGATATCGACGTGGATGGGTGGAGCTGAACCCAGCGAGGATCTTTTAACCGAGAGATCCAACTCTCAGATCTGATGTTCCAAACAGAGGAACCGTCGTTGTGGAGGTTACGAAGTACGGAGGAGCAGCAGTGGCCTTCAGAGGAGCTGACGTCAGGGCCACCGGTGGTCTTCATGGCGGTGCTTGAGACCAAGCCGTTCGAGCCATCTGAAGATCCAGCGGAGTCGAGCATGAACGGAAGTGCTGCGGGGACGATGAACGCGCTGAAACTAGGCATGACTAGAGAGGGGCTGCTCGCTCGGAGAGGATGAGTGGTAGCGAGGAGGGGAACATGGAAGGCAGTAGTGTCTCGGATTGGAGGGGAAAAGGTGATGACGAGCGGATCTAAGGGAGCAGCGGCGTGGGAGACGA
>NW_013628310.1:0-509 GCF_000695525.1 Brassica oleracea var. oleracea
CCGGCTCTGAAAGTAACCGGCGAAAACTATGTCAGATGGGTCACAAAGGTGAAACCTTATCTTGTAATAAAAAAGATAACCGAAGCTATAAAAGTCGGTAACAAATCGCCACCCGAGCATATAGCCGAAGCGATAATCTTCCTGAAGAAGCACTTAGATGAGAATCTAACTCACGACTATGGAGACGTTGAGGACCCAGCCGTACTATGGCAAGCCTTGAAAGACAGATTCGATAATCAAAAGGAAATCAATCTCCCTCACGCTCTTGAAGAGTGGAAAACCCTGAGGTTTCAGGATTTCCAAAGGGTTAGAGATTACAATTCCACTATCTTGAGGATAGTTGCACAATTAAAATATTGTGGTAACCCTGTAACCGAAGCAGAAATGCTTGACAAGACATACAATACTTTCCACAAAGAACACAACGTCTTATCCCGAATTACAGAAAATGTGGGTACACCGAATTTTCTGAATTGATGGTAACACTCATGTTGGCTGAAAAGAACGAT
>NW_013628311.1:0-509 GCF_000695525.1 Brassica oleracea var. oleracea
TATTCTAACTATATGTAGAAGATAAAGTAAAATATGATTCTAGTTTTAAAAAAAATAATAATTAAACATATATGTTGTCATACTTATGTTTCCAATAGTTTTCATATTTTCTTACATTTTTAAAATTCAGTTTACTATTTTTTCCATAAAAGAAGGGTAAAACATGTCCAGAATTGCCAAAAATATCAGAAGTCCTAAAATGACAAACAAAAGTTCAAATGATATAGATCTTATAGAAATATCAAAATTCGCAGGGTCTGAATCCTAGTATATTATAATATAGATCTTATAGAAATAAAGTAAATTACATTTTATCTTTGAAAAATAATGATATTTAATATAAAACATTATACATATTTAATATATCTCCTATATATTAAAAGAGAAGCATTACAACATATTTTTGTAGCCTCATGTCATCACCACAATCATTTTTAGAATTCTTAGAAAAATGTGTTGGTTCATATAAATATATAATAAGTTTTTTATTAAACTAACCATAAATTAAT
>NW_013628312.1:0-509 GCF_000695525.1 Brassica oleracea var. oleracea
AAAAAAAGGAGGTTTTCAAGTACATATTTTACTTTAGATAAAAACGTATTTTCCAATCAACATAATTACTCAACTTTCCATAAAAGTGTTGAACGACATAAATTTAGTACCGTTAAATGAAAAAAGAATCAATCAAGTAATTGATATTTCTTTCCGATAACGTAAGAGAATATTTGCATATCTTATGCATTAGCTGCAATACCTAAAGCATTGTTTTTTTTCCCGTAACTCTCAGCAAAATAAGAAAACAGAAGTACAAAGCATCCCCTTAAGCTGCTGCACGGAGAACCAAGCTTTCTATTTCCGTTGGAAGTGTCTACCAATCTTTAATCAACGCTAGACTCCAACCAACTGTGAAAGGGTAAGAATTTTTTAATCATCCAAGAAGATACAAATCTTATTCCATCAGTCTAACTGGTAATCAGTTTCATTATAAGGATAGAAATATATAAGGAATGGAAAAGCCACCTCCTGCAGGTAAACAAATCTTTGCCCCTTTTTTTTAGTTA
>NW_013628313.1:0-509 GCF_000695525.1 Brassica oleracea var. oleracea
AATAAACATGAGAATTTGCATCAGATAAAACTATAAAAGCAAATTATGTTAGGTATATGGAAAATCACTATTACACTTTTCATAACACCTCTAGTGCTCCTGTTTCTACCTCTTTAGCAATCTTTCTCCTTTTCTGTTTCTCTTTTAATTTTATTTTTTCTTTCTCTCTATTCTTTCTGATCTGTCGAAGTTTTCTGCATCTTCCATAAATAACAAACTGTTTTTTTTTTCTTGGTGAAGGAAAAAGATTAAGAGGCAACAACTGTTGGAGCTGATGGACTTTATATAAGTTGGGAGCTGATGGACTTTATATAAGTTAGATCTAGTAAGATTTATGTATCGTGCTAGAAATAATGATTTAAGATTTTTATTTGGCCATTTATTCTGGGTGAGTGTACGTACTTACTGATACACATGAGATCGGAGAACAAGAATCCACGAAAGGGGTATATTCATACTATTATTGGACAAACTGATGTACTTAGAGAGTAGGTGGAATGGTGGGAGCG
>NW_013628314.1:0-319 GCF_000695525.1 Brassica oleracea var. oleracea
TTTAATATACATTAATTCAAATGTAGAATGTGTTTAGAAATTTTAAACAACACTAAATATCATAGGTTTAAGTATATAGAGCATTTACCGAAAAAACAATATTTTCGTAGGGGTTAGTTAACACATAGATTTTGAGATAAATTCGGAAATATTAAAATATTGTTTTAATGCATAGTTGCATCCTTCAATAACATATGATGATGGTCAAAGAGGTTTGGAACTTTTGTTGTCTTCTTTTCTCTAGAAAATAGTGATTTTATAGTGGTTAGTCCACCAATTTAAGAAGTATTATGAAGTTTTACTAAATTAATTGACAAAA
>NW_013628314.1:329-509 GCF_000695525.1 Brassica oleracea var. oleracea
GAAAGAGAGTTTAATATACATTAATTCAAATGTAGAATGTGTTTAGAAATTTTAAAACAATACTAAATATCATAGGCTTAAGTATATAGAGCATTTACTGAAAAAACAATATTTTCGTAGGGGTTAGTTAAAACATAAATTTTGAGAAAAATTCAAAAATATTAAAATACTGTTTTAATG
>NW_013628315.1:0-509 GCF_000695525.1 Brassica oleracea var. oleracea
TAGTTTTTAATCACAAAAAAGTTTTATAGATATTAAAAATGTTTTGTCAAATCCAAAAAATCGAATTTATATAAAAAAAGATTTTATAAAATCCAAAAAATCAAATTTATATAGAAAAATCGTTTTGTAAAATACAAAAATCGATTTTATATACAAAAATCGATTTTATAAATACGAAAAAATAAAAAAATTATAAAAAAAATCTAAATCAATTCAACAAAACAAATTATTCAACCAAATCACAATTCTAAACCTATTATACAACCAAATCACAATCCTAACCAATCACCCTAACAAAAATCTATCAAAACTACACAAAACCTAACAAATAGTACCTAAGAGAGTGGGATAGGGTCCTTACATGATTTGTGTAAGAGAAGGAGGAGATCGCCGGAGATATCATCGGATTTCAGGGGGGAAATCGCCGGAGAGAAGTGAGGAGTCGCGCAGAGGAAGAAGAGGGAAATGAGGAAGAAGAAGGGGCTCGTGGTTATAAAACCTAGGGTCCG
>NW_013628316.1:0-509 GCF_000695525.1 Brassica oleracea var. oleracea
GCCGACGTACGAATGTCTGGAATAGGATCGAACAGCCTCAAGAACCCCGGGATTCTGGCTCAATGCCACGACATAACTCCTCCTTTTGGACCATAATGCCAGAGTGTGTAACGAATCAAGGGACCATAGGAATCATACGAGGTCGTACCAAAGAGAGTGGAGACCCCGCACCCACTTAGCAACACACCACAATGGGGAACACCGAAAATCCGCTATAAGAGCTTCTGGTGAAAGTGGTCTCTCTGGCTCCCTCTTGGATTCTCTGAGAACCATCTAGGAGAACCTAAATGGTCTTGAAGCTGGTGAAATTCTTAGACAGGAAGATGCAGAACAGATGGAACGCCGACGTCTCAAAGGAAAAGGGATAGCCACGGGGACCCCTACTTCAAAAGAAAAAGATCGTCAAGCCCGGAATTCTTTCATCACTCTAGCTCCTCTCTCCATTCGTGAACCCAATGAACGCATCCAGTCAACCGTGGCAAGGTATGTCGCACCAGAACCTAGGAAAT
>NW_013628317.1:0-509 GCF_000695525.1 Brassica oleracea var. oleracea
ACTTGTAAATGTCCTGAATCACACGTCGAATCCAACGTGGCACCTCTCTCCATTGTATGCCAGCTCACTCACACTCTCTCCTCTTGCCTTTATAAACCCACTCCTCTCTCGTTTGTCTCCTCCACCGAGTCAAGTGTTTGAGACTGTTGAGTGAGTTCTGATATATAGAGAGAGAGAGAGAGAGAGGATTAAGAAAACAAAATGGTGGGCATGGGTTGGTTCATGTGTATGATGATGATGGTGTGTGTGGTTTCTTGTGGTGAAGCTGCTCCAGGAGCTAAGTTCGAGGAACTCTACCGCTCCAGCTGGGCTATGGATCACTGTGTCAACGATGGAGAAGTCACAAAACTTAAGCTTGACAATTCCTCTGGTACGTTATCTCTAACCAACCCCATTTCTCTCTGTTTCTTAATGTTTAATTGACTGTTTCAGGAGCTGGGTTCGAGTCGAGAAGCAAGTACCTGTTCGGTAAAGTCTCTATCCAGATTAAGCTCGTCGAGGGTGACTCA
>NW_013628318.1:0-509 GCF_000695525.1 Brassica oleracea var. oleracea
CCAGAAGGATGTCTGGTCGTGGCTTAATGATTATAAGCATTGCTAAGGCAAGAAAAGATCGATAACCATGTACAAAGGACATGAGTATATGACTGCGAATTCATTGTGTGATGAGTTTCATTGCAGCAAATAATTATTGATGGTATGACTTTAGACACTCATGATTATGAACGAATATAAACAAGGTATATAGCTCAACATGGATCGACAAAAGAAAATAAAGAATGATTGGTTACAATGGATAAAGCCATTGGCACATACGAAGAGATATAAGTCCGAATGAACGAAAGATATGAAGTAAAGTTGTTCGTATGTGTTCTGGGTCTATGACTCAATATATATTGAATGTCCACGTTTTGGGAAAGCCATATAACCAAAGAGAATCCGTGGGACATGAAAAAGGACCTGCAAGTAAAATTTTATTGCAGATTATAAAGTCCATCTGAGCACCGTTTGAAGCATCATCAGTTCAACCAAGACATGGAGTGATCAACAGCAAAGATGTACAT
>NW_013628319.1:0-509 GCF_000695525.1 Brassica oleracea var. oleracea
AGTTCATGAGCAATCAGGATATTGTCTGAAATTTGTCTCTCCGGGACAAAGGCAGATTGGAACGGAGACACTAACTCTTGGAGGAGAGGTTGCAATCTCATCACCAAAATCTTGGATATAATCTTGTACAACACAGAGCAAAGACTAATCGGGCGGAAGTCAGACATATTGATTGCCTCCATCACTTTAGGCAAGAGACAGAGATGAGTGAAATTCCATTCGACTGGAAAGGAACCAGAGATAAAGAAAGTTTTAACCTCATCTGACACTTGACTTCCAATATCCTTCCAAAACCTTTGAAAGAAAAGTCCAGTCATACCATCTGGACCAGGCGCACTAGCAGCTTTGATTGAGAAAACCGCTTGTTCAATCTCTTCGTCTGAAGATTCTTTAATCAGATCCACATTCATCTCTGGAGAGACTTTCGCCACAAAGTCAGTAAAGATAGACTGAAAATCAGGAGGATTAGAGGATGAGAACAGATTAAAGAAATAATCCATTGCCACCCT
>NW_013628320.1:0-509 GCF_000695525.1 Brassica oleracea var. oleracea
TTTGGGGATTTATCGAAGTGCTTTCTTGTGAATCTCCGGTTGTTGAACAATAAGTTCCATTGTTTGCAAGTAGATCGTAAATGCCTCAGAGATGTAGCCGGAACGCGACAAAGTATCTCCTCTATCAAATCACATGGAAGGTCCGACATCTTTAATGTGTTTTTTCTCATCATCGTGAGTCTTAAGATGGTGGCTTGAATTGTTATTTAGGGTTTTCGTTTGCTCACTCTTACAAGATTAATATATACGACTTTTTTCCTCATTCCTTTTCCTATATGGTTTATATTTTTTTTTATCAATATAAATTAATTCAGTATCGATTTTATAAAATCACTATTATTTTATTTATTTGTTTTGAGCGAACAATTTCGGTAAATTAGAGTCAATAATATTTAACAGTCGTATTATAAAATTTGGTTGTAAATTATAAAACATCAAAGACGAGTTCTAATCTGGAATATGTATCAAATACATTCGGGAAATCCCATATATGTTTTAAAAGTTTCTCA
>NW_013628321.1:0-509 GCF_000695525.1 Brassica oleracea var. oleracea
AAGATCTTCAACCTCACGGTCTTCTGTGTGGCTGGAGTCATTCCCACAATAGTCCTCTGATTCGGAAGGCTGGCTATAGCTATAATCAAGTTCCATCTTTAGTATAAAAATAGAGTAAAGAGAGAATTGCTAAAAATCTGAAATATAGACGACACAAGCAGTCATACTTAAATAGATTGAGATTGTAACGGCTATATTATTATTGGACCACAATACAACGGCTACATTGTATTTAAATGTCTTTCTAACGGCTAGATTGGCTACACAGATATCGTACACCTCAAGTTATAAACAAGTTACATCAAATCATAAACATGAACACCATATTTAGGAATGACAATAAAACCATACATATCTAATAAATTCAAGAAGAAGCACTGCGTAATCCATATCTCATCAGTTCGCAAAATAGCATTATAGATGTGTTATTAGGAAACACCTAAACAATAACTCCCTTGTCAACAATACATAAAATCTCCTCCATCCATAACCCATCATTGTAGCGGTTC
>NW_013628322.1:0-509 GCF_000695525.1 Brassica oleracea var. oleracea
AGTACCCCCTGAGATCAATCAAAAACTCATTACCATCCCACCAGCTTTTGAAATACATTTGGCGTTACTTGCTATTCATCCGGACAAAGCTTCTGGTCCGGATGGGTTCTCAGCAAGTTTCTTCCAAGCAAACTGGAGTACCGTTGGGCCAGACATTGTAGCTGAAATCCAAGAGTTTTTCTCTTCCGGTGTAATGCCGAGATCACTTAATCACACCCTAGTCAGATTAATACCCAAGAATACTGAGGCCAAATCAGTTGGAGATTATAGACCAATTGCGCTATGCAATGTCTATTACAAAATAATCTCTAAACTATTGGCCAACAGGTTCAAAACGCTACTTCCTGACTTGGTTTCTGAAAACCAATCTGCTTTTGTCCAAGGAAGAGCTATAACTGACAACATCCTCATATCCCACGAGGTCCTTCATTTACTAAAAACGTCAACAGCTTCTAAACGGTCCTCCATGGCAGTGAAAACTGATATGAGTAAGGCGTACGATCGCTTAG
>NW_013628323.1:0-509 GCF_000695525.1 Brassica oleracea var. oleracea
GGCATGCCGGATTTTGTAGGAGGTTTATACAATATTTCAGCAAAATAGCTAGACCACTCACAGCCCTCCTATGCAAAGAAGTAAAATTTGACTTCACACCAGAATGCGGAAAGGCTTTTGAAGAAATAAAGAAAGCCTTAATAACTGCCCCTATCGTACAAGCACCGGACTGGAACCGTCCTTTCGAAATTATGTACGACGCGAGCGATGTCGCTGTGGGAGCAGTTCTAGGCCAAAAGAAAGACAAAAAGCTACATGTTGTCTATTATGCCAGTCGAACTCTCGATGAGGCACAAAGGAATTATGAAACAACGAAAAAAGAACTACTTGCTGTAGTTTATGCATTCAAAAAATTTCGTCAATACCTAGTCGGTTCGTGAGTTATTGTTCATAACGACCACGCTGCGATAAAATATTTAATGCAGAAGAAGGACGCGAAACTACAACTCTTGCGATGGATCCTGCTACTCTAGGAACTCGAAATAGAAACTAAAGACAAACAGGGAATG
>NW_013628324.1:0-509 GCF_000695525.1 Brassica oleracea var. oleracea
AGCATCTACAAAACCATATTGAATAAATCATCATCAGTCTAAATAAGTTCAGTAACAGCCAATGCACAAGTTCAAGTAAATAAATGTTCAAGATAGAAATAAGAAACAAGACATGTGATCTGTTGCAAACCGACCAAAACCAATAAGAAACAATATTTAAACGACTCTTTGAGGAAGGAAGGATCAACATAAACCTCTAAACTTAAGTTTCATAACATAAAGCAGTACCAAACTTAAGTTCCTACTCAACATAAACTAATGAATCTACTAGTTCCAATCCACTAACTAGTCACTCATCACGTTTTATCTTGGTCCTAAGCTCCAGAAACTTAGTCTTCGCTTCATCTGTCTTCATCGTTATGAATCCCCTTCGGCTCCCTTCACTATCTATCAGAAGCTCAATCGATGCTTCATATAAAGGCGACCACTCTCTCACTTCAGGGAGAGCATACAACATCTCCAATACGGTCTCAACACTGAATGGTTGTTCACGCTCCATCAATTGTTTT
>NW_013628325.1:0-509 GCF_000695525.1 Brassica oleracea var. oleracea
ATATGCTACTAATAGAGCTTGTAGTAAGTCTCATTTAATGGCTCATCTTTAGGAATCCTCAGTACACTCTTGGTGAAATCAGCCACCCCCTTATTAGTAGCATATCCCTCAGCAGCATGTTGGTAAATAATAGGTTCTGGTGCATCATACTCTGGAGGATGTTGACGAAAATTTGATTGCTGACTGATGTCAAATGTCAGCCTCGCTTCTATTTGAGATGGGTGTCGATCGACATAAAGACGGTGTCGATATATTATTGGTAGTTATACTCGATAAGTCATAGGTTCAAATAGGTTTCATTCAATGTCTGCGTATTGTCGATTGACACTAGCTGTCTTTCGAGAATCCACAGACTCTACAGGGATATCGATCGGTGCTCATCTGATGGTGTTGAACGAGACCAGTGCGTACTACCAAACAACATGGAACTTTTAACTTGAAATTCCACTCCTTGAAGTTTTGCATGCTTCACCACTTGCCAGAAATCATCATCTATGATGGCATTCACG
>NW_013628326.1:0-509 GCF_000695525.1 Brassica oleracea var. oleracea
CATGAGTTTCTTTCTAGCTTTTATAAAATTTACAAAGATTAAAAAACTATACAAAAGTGGATTAATGCATTATGATATCTTCACTTTGGAATCTATAGTGAATATTAGTTCGCTCAAATTCAATACAACATTAACAAACAGAATACATGTTATGATGTTACAAGCACTACTAATAAATGCCCTACAAAATAAAGTTAGCACTACCTTGAAAGAACAATAAGATGGAACATGTATTAGCAGTTTAGCCGACAACTTACAAACAAAACTTAAATATTCGAGCAAAGGAGCAGCCAACAGAAAAATTATGTGCCATGCGCATAAATTATCTTTTAAAACAGTATTATTTATTATAAAATAAAATTTTAGTTTATCCTTTTATTTTAGTATTTTATATTTTAATTTCTTCAATTTAAATATAATAAAACCCTAAATGTAATTATAAAAAAGAATCTTCTAAATTTCCAGCTATTTTAGTTTTATTTTATTTGAATTTGTTTTAGTTTCTATTA
>NW_013628327.1:0-509 GCF_000695525.1 Brassica oleracea var. oleracea
AGTTAGATGATCATCAGTTTGCATGGATACTATGGTATATCTGGAAATGAAGGAATAGTAAGGTCTTTTGTAATCTGGAGATTGATCCTAGGGATACGCTCAAATTGGCGGAAACAGAAACAACCCTTTGGGCTGAAGCCCAACTAGTGAATGAACAGAGGATGGTCCCACAGGAAGAGATTAGGTCTTCACTGTTAAATCCAGGACGATGGTGTTTCACAGATGGTTCCTGGAAAGAGAAAGATACTTTCTCCGGCCAGGGTTGGCACAACACTTTAGAAGGCTTCGCTGGGTTGCTGGGGGCGAGGAATGTTCGGGCTAGCCTTTCTCCTCTCCATGCGGAGATGGAAGCATTACTCTGGGCTATGGAATGTATGAGGAATTTACGGCAATCTCAGGTTATGTTTGCAACAGATTGTTCTCAATTGGTGAAGATTGTTTCGGAACCAGAAGAGTGGCCAACTTTTGCAAGTTATTTGGAAGACATCAAAAATCTGAGAGCAAGTTTT
>NW_013628328.1:0-509 GCF_000695525.1 Brassica oleracea var. oleracea
CGTATGCTTGCTTACGGCTCTGCGGCTGATGCCGTTGACGAATATCTCCGACTTGGTGAAAGCACATCACTTTCTTGTTTAACCAATTTCACAGAAGGCGTAATACAGTTATTTGGAGATGAGTATCTACGAAGACCCACTCCAGAGGATCTTCAACGACTACTCGATATTGGAGAGGGACGCGGCTTTCCGGGGATGATAGGAAGCATCGATTGGATGCATTGGGAGTGGAAGAATTGCCCAACCGCTTGGAAAGGACAGTACACACGTGGATCAGGAAAGCCGACAATTGTCTTGGAGGCTATAACTTCACAAGATCTTTGGGTATGACACGCTTTTTTTGGTCCTCCAGGTACCTTAAACGATATAAACGTCCTTGATCGGTCACCTGTTTTTGATGACATTTACCAAGGTCGAGCTCCAAGGGTAATGTACATGGTCAACGGACACCAGTATGATTTGGCTTACTACCTCACAGACGGTATATATCCAAAATGGTCAACATTTAT
>NW_013628329.1:0-509 GCF_000695525.1 Brassica oleracea var. oleracea
AACCATTTCCAAGAGGCGCCATTTTCTGCGTCAACCACTACAAAGGCCAGTGGATATAGATGATAATCCCCATCTTGAGCACAAGCTGCCAATAAAGTCCCATTGAATTTTTCCTTCAGAAATGTACCATCTACTGCAATAACTTTCCTCATCAATGAAAATCCCCTTATCGATGGACCAAAAGCCACAAATGGATACTTGAACTTTCCAGCAGCATCCACTTGTTGATAAGTTAACGAACCAGGGTTTGTCTCTGTGACTTTGTACAACCACATAGACAAATTGTAATAGCTGTCTTCAGGAGTCCCTCTAACCAAAAACTGAGCTTCTTCTTTCACTCTCCAAGCTTGTTTGTAATTGATGTGAACGCCATGCAAAATCTTGACCTGTTCAATGATCTGTTTCGGTTTGAGGCTTTCCTTCTTTTCTCCATAATTGCTGCAAATCAAAGAACCCAACAAGTTTGCAGATGCTTGTCTGTGGTTGGCATTCCTGTGTGTTGTATCGCA
>NW_013628330.1:0-509 GCF_000695525.1 Brassica oleracea var. oleracea
GACTATTTGAAAGAATTGCCCTACAAATTAAGAAAAATTAATTAATATGTAAATATATAATATAAAAAATGGAAAACTATATGAAACATTTATATGAAAAATGTATAGTTTTCTGTTTTTTTTCAAAAGAAATAACTATTCACACAAACATACAATTTAGAATTTTGTTGTTGTTCAAAATACAACGTCCAAATGAATAGCTATATAGTTAACATTTAAAAATCAAAATAGCTCCGCGCGTAGCGCGGATTAACTCCTAGTCTATACTAATAAAAAGAACCTTTTGAGGCTCCAGAGAGCGTCCAAATCAGCGAAAAAAACTTCTTCCAAAAAATGACACGTGGCATTTTTTTTTTGTAACTGTCCTTAATGTAATATTACCATTTCATATAAAAAATTAAATAAATAAATTCGAAAATTAGAAAATTAGAAAATGAAAATATACAATATAAGAAAATATAAAATATTACATTTTTTTACGTTTAGTTTACAAAAAGGTTAAAGAAATA
>NW_013628331.1:0-509 GCF_000695525.1 Brassica oleracea var. oleracea
AATTGTTTTTATAAATTAATTTAGTAAAACTTCATATACTCCTTAAAGTAGAGGATTAACCGTTATAAAATCGCTATTGTCTTGAATAATAGAGACAACAAAGGCACCATACCTCTTTGAACATCATCATATGTTAGTGCATGATGCAACTATGCGTTAAAATAATATTTTTCGTATTTTTTTAAATTTCCTCAAAATCCATGTGTTAACCCCTACGAAAATATTGAGTTTTTGGTAAATACTTTATATACTGAAACCTATAATCTTTAGTGTTGTTTTAAAATTTCTAATCATATTCTACATTTGTGTTAATGTATTCTAGACTCTTTTTCATGGTAAATAAGCATTGTTCAATTGTTTTTAAAAATTAATTTAGTCAAATTTCATATACTCCCTAAATTAGTGGATTAACTGTTATAAAATCGGTATTCTCTTGAAAAATGAAGACAGAAAATCCTTCATACCTCTTTGAAAATCATTATATGTTAGTGCAGGATGCAACTATGCAT
>NW_013628332.1:0-509 GCF_000695525.1 Brassica oleracea var. oleracea
TCAGGACGATGTGAGTACTATACGGAGTTTAGCCATTAGTCGTCACCTTAAGCCAGATTCATATGGCTGACATTTACGGATCATGGTAAATACATGGTAAAATCAGGCTATCGGACAGATAAATTATATTCTGATAAGGGTACTCAGTATATGAATATAGGACCGGATACAAAACCATTATTGACGCACTCTTGGAAGTTACAATGCTCACCAAGATTGAAACATTTTGTTTGGAAAATAATTTCTGACTATTTACCGGTGTATAGGAATCTTCACTCACGGGGAATTAAATGTGATATGCAATGTCAAATGTGTGGGGCTGAAGAAGAATATATTAATCATGTGTTTTTTGAATGTGCATTAGCACTTCAAATTTGGGTTTTATCTAATATCCCATCATGCCTAAGGATTTTTCCGACCCCATCTTCTTTTTACAAATATGGACTATCTCTTTTGGCGGAAACCAAAAGAATTAGATTTGAGTTATTTTCCATGGATTTTATGGTATA
>NW_013628333.1:0-509 GCF_000695525.1 Brassica oleracea var. oleracea
AAGGTACGATAAATCAAGCATCAAATGCTATAGTTGCGGAAAGTTTAGACATTATGCTTCTGAATGCAAACTCCAAACAAAAATAGAGTTGAAGAGAATATATGCTATTGATGGCTTACAAGAAGGATGAACCAAATGAGGTTCACAAGTGGTACCTTGATAGTGGTGCAAGCAACCACATGTGTGGAAATAAAAGCATGTTTGTGGAGCTTGATGAATCGATGAAAACCAATGTGGCTTTGGGAGATGAATCGAAGATGGAGGTGAAAGGTAAAGGAAATATTCTCATCCGCTTGAAGAATGGAGATCATCAATTCATTTCCAATGTTTACTACATTCGAAGCATGAAGACCAACATCTTGAGCCTAGGACAACTCTTAGAGAAAGGTTATGACATTCGACTAAAAGATAATAGCCTTTCTTTAAGAGATAATGCAAATAATCTCATCACAAAGGTGCTAGTGTCAAGCAATAGAATGTTTGTCCTAAACATTCAAAATGACATTGCG
>NW_013628334.1:0-509 GCF_000695525.1 Brassica oleracea var. oleracea
ATGCGTTTTTGGACATATATACATCGATCGATCCGTTTATAAAAAAATGTTCGAAATATACCGAGGAACATGTCCCTCGGTATATTCCGAGGAAGATGTCCTCGGTATATTCCAAACATTTTTTTATAAACAGATCGATCGATGGATATATGTCCAAAAACGCATCGATCGATCGAGTAAAAAATATAATTAATTTCCTTGGAATGTAAAAATATTTATTTTTTAAAAAAAATAAAATTTTTGAAATTTAAATTCGAAAATATAAAATTAAAATTAAAATTGAAATCATATTAATTAATATTCAAAGTTTCACAAATAAAAATAAAACATTCCGAGTTTTTGGAAAAAAAAGACTACGGGTCTGGCACGTCCGGGAACACCTCGTTCGGGTACATCCTCTGCATCATCTCCATCATTTGCTGGTTCAGCCTCCTCTGCGCCTCATAGCCCGCCTGTTGAACAGCCATCTGGGTCTCCAACAAAGATATGCGATCATCCTTGTCCTTCAA
>NW_013628335.1:0-509 GCF_000695525.1 Brassica oleracea var. oleracea
ACTTCCTGATGATTCTCCACTACTTTATATATCCAAATACAGCTTCTCACATCAAGAATCATCATGGTTTGATTAGAATGACAAAGAAGTTGTCATATTCCCAAACAGGAAAACTGGGATCACCTGATTTGTAAGTGGGATAACTTCTTCATCCTAACTTCTATGAGATTTATTCACCTGCCTGGTGATTCTCCACTACTTTATATACCCAAATACTGCTTCTCACCTCGAGATTCATCCTGGTTTGATTAGAATGACGAAGAAGTTGTCATATTCCCAAACAGGAAAACTGGGATCACCTGATTTGTAAGTGGGATAACTTCTTCATCCTAACTTCTATGAGATTTATTCACCTGCCTGGTGATTCTCCACTACTTTATGTATCCAAATTCAGCTTCTCACATCTCACATCGCGATTCATCTTGGTTTGATTAGAATGACGAAAAATTTGTCATATTCCCAAAAAAAGAAAACTGGGATCTCCTGATTTGAAAGTGGGATAACTTCTT
>NW_013628336.1:0-509 GCF_000695525.1 Brassica oleracea var. oleracea
GAGAGAAGATCCAAAGTTATAATTTGTGATTGGAACTTCATTAATATTTATTTTCTATTCTAATGAAGTTTTCTTACCTAACTGTTGTTATGAATTGCTTAGCCATGTCTGAGTAGTTCATTTGTTAGATTTTAGGGTTTAAATAGATTAGGAGGGATTAGCCCCAACTATAGATTGCTGAGCTGTGGTAATTGTCATTAGGATTGTTCATTAATGCATGTCTCCAGATTAGCTACCTAGAACTTGCCCTAGGATTGATAGATAAAAGCGAGAGCTTCATTCTCATCCTGAAAACATTCTAACTGAGCTAAGTTTCTTGCTATGAGTAAGGCGAGAGCTGATCTAGCTAGGAGACTAGTGAGCATTATCAACCTGCACCTAGGGCTTAGCTAGAAGCATTGATCGATATTGCCTTCTGACAATCGATCGATATTGCAAAAGGTGGATTGATTGATATCCCTTTAGGATCATCGATCGACACTTTCTATTGGTCGACATACGATAGTTGA
>NW_013628337.1:0-509 GCF_000695525.1 Brassica oleracea var. oleracea
CACTAATTTCTAGATGCATACCCTTAGGCAATAATATATTAGCCTAGAAAAATCATTCAAGGAGATAAAAATCAGAGAAAACATACAAGCAAAGCAATCACACAAGTTTGATGTCGAAATCAGATTATCAACTTGATTCTTTTAGGCAATCATAAGTCTCATCTTCTATAAGATCATCTTGATCATGTTCGAAATTATTTTCACCATCTTTAAAGACCAAGTGGGTTTCAGGATTCTTCCCTTTCAGACTCTCTTTGGGAGTCCTTCATATCTTAGCCCAATGGTTCCCCATTCCACATCTATGGCACACTGATTTGGTCGAGCTTTGTGGTTTAAAGGATATACCACGGCCACTGCCTTGACCATGGCTCAAATTGGGTTGATACCCACGGCCTCTGCCATTGTGATTCCCCCGGCCAAATGTGTTATAGTGGCCATGCCCACGTCCTTTCCACCCACCATGGCCATGACCGTGTGGTCTATCATTCTTGACGTGGTTACCTTTTTTT
>NW_013628338.1:0-509 GCF_000695525.1 Brassica oleracea var. oleracea
TACAGTCATGGAATCAAGAAATGCATCTTTCTTCGAAAATATTTTCCATATAAGGAAAACAAGGTTCAAAACGAATTCGAGAAGAAAGAGACAATGACAAAAACTCAGAAACTGAGACAAACGTCGAGATTTCTATAAATGATATTTCAGAAAATGGAGAAAAAGATGAACCTCGAAGGAGCAAAAGAGCTCGAAAAGAAAAATCATTCGGAGAAAATTTCATAATGGCATTTTTAGTAGAAAATGTTCCAAAAACTTTGGCAGAAGCCATGGCTTCACCAGAAGCTCCACTCTAGAACGAAGCTGTCAGGAGTGAATTTGATTCGATCATGCAAAATTATACTTATTACATAACGGATTTACCACCTAGCTGCAAAGCATTTGGGAATAAATGGATAATGACACGAAAACCTGGTGGAAAATACCAGTCTAGGCTTGTAGTTCAAGGATTCCGACAAAAGAAAGGCCTTGACTATTTTGATACATATTCTCCAGTGACGAGAATAACA
>NW_013628339.1:0-509 GCF_000695525.1 Brassica oleracea var. oleracea
TTATGGTAGGCTATGCCTTCACGATCAGAGAAACACGTGAATAAAAATGGTAGACTAAGTCTAAGTCAAAAATGGCAGACTAAGTCTCCTCGGACCTTGAAATAAGTAAAAGTCAAAATGGTAGACTAAGTCTCTGCGGACTTTGAAAAATGATCAATATGGTAGTCTAAGACTCTTCGGATCATGTGGTAGGCTAAACCTCCAATTTTAATTATTTCTCTTTAAATTTCTGCAATTTAATTTATGCATTTAAATTACCATCTTTATATATTATTATTCTATGGATACGGTTATCATGTTAAATTTGACAAAGCTCAAAATAAATGCCCTTGATATTACGAGAAATAATTATAAGCCTTGAGCAGTGGGTGCAAGATCCACCTGAAAGAAAATGAGCTTTTAGAAATCATCGATATAAACTATATCGGATGAGAAAAAGATAAAGCCATGGTATTTACACACATTCAATTATGGTTTATAAGATGAGGTGTATCATGAGAAAAGATCTA
>NW_013628340.1:0-509 GCF_000695525.1 Brassica oleracea var. oleracea
CGTGACAAGCTCAGTATTCTGTTTGAGACATACGACAAAAACTCCAAAAATAACTCACATTCCACTGAGCCACGTGACACTGTTCCGCAAAAAGCTTGTGCGGCAGGATCAATGGGACTATTTGGAAACTACAATGTGAGTGTTTTCAATTTTTTTCCTTCTGTTTATTTTTTTTTCACACAAGCATTTTTTTCACGAGTAGAAGTGTGATTATCTTTCACAAGCATTTTTTTTTCTGTTCAATTTTTTTCCTTCTGTCGTCAGCCTCCAATTTTTTTTTCCTCTCTGATATTTTTTTTTTAATTTTCTTAGGATTTCTTTGCATTTCGCAAAGTCAGTGGAATTGTTAGTGGAAAGACACCTCTAGAAGCTTATCTTGAAGAACCACCTTTGGACATTACTAATTTCCAGAGCTTGGACATCCTCGATTGATGGAAAGATAATGCGCATCAGTATGGTGATTTGGCTGCAATGGCATGTGATCTGCTAAGTATTCCAATCACAACAGT
>NW_013628341.1:0-509 GCF_000695525.1 Brassica oleracea var. oleracea
CCTACAAAGATCCTTGAAGATCAGGCACCATTTGAGGTCTTGAATAAGCACAAGCTGTCCGTAGAACACTTGAGAGTCTTTGGGTGTTTGTGCTATGTGTTGATTCCGGGACAGATGAGGAGCAAGTTGGAAGCAAGGAGTACAAAGGCTGTATTCATAGGCTACTCTACAACACAGAAGGGATACAAATGCTATGATCCAGAAGGAAGAAAAGTTCTAGTATCAAGGGATGTGAAGTTTGTAGAAGAAAGAGGATACTATGAAGAAAAGAACCAAGAAGACTTGAAAGATCTAACCTCAGATAAGGCTGGGGTGTTAAGGATTATCCTAGAGGGGCTAGGAATCAAGATGTCCCAGGATCAGAACTCTGGTCAAAGGGAACAACATGGAGACTCTCACCATGATCTCGAGGGGGGAAATGAGCCTGAAGTTCAAGAAAGTGGCCAAGTAGGAGCCGGCTTCAATGAGGAAGGGTTGGAGACAAGTTTAGGCCAAGATGGAGCCGGCTT
>NW_013628342.1:0-508 GCF_000695525.1 Brassica oleracea var. oleracea
GGAGGCGGTCTTGAAATCGGAACGGGAACTTTTCTAGACAAGCTCATTGTCAGCTCCATTACCAATCACGGAGGAGACAACCCTTGTCCTAACTGTGGAGGAAAGCAATCCAACACGCATGGAGTTATCTCTTCTTGTCTCGATTGCTTTCTCGCCGGAGGAGACCTCCTTCGCTTCGAGTACAGCGTCTCTCCGGCTCTGTTCATGTCCAAGCTTAGAGGCGGTACCTGCACGACGGCGGCTTCGGATCCTTCGGAGGAAGTGATCTCTCGCGCGGAGTTTCTTTTGCTGAGAAACGGGTTTGGTGAGTACCATGTGTTCGAGAATAATTGTGAGGATTTCGCGATGTATTGTAAGACGGGTTTGGTGGTGGGGAGAAGCTATGTGCTTGGGAGAAGCGGTCAGGTTAACTCGGTGAGTGCGGCTGCGTGCGTGGCGCGTATGGTTAGTCCTTGGGCTAGTAATGCTATACGTCTCTGTTCGGATGTTGGTATGCGTAAGGATGCTG
>NW_013628343.1:0-508 GCF_000695525.1 Brassica oleracea var. oleracea
TATAATAATAGTAGTTAAAACACTTATAAACCATGGATAAAATTGGGTCAAATCCATGGTCTATCACCTTGTGAATGAGATAGACGATTTTCAAAAGGGTCGATCGACAGTTGGGAGAATGATTACTACCGACGGAGCTTCGCGATTCACACTCTATCCCTTCAAAAAGGAAGATCCGTGTCATACAACCAGATGAGTATGGAGTATACAGAGATGAAGATGGCAACGCACATGCACTGGATGGAAGGATCATCAATGCTTCGAAAGAAGATATATAAGCAATATTGGAGATGGCTGATAAGTCAGGAGGGTAGTATCTGAGTCTACCACAGTACGCAGGAGAGATAAGCTGTTTAATGGGTTTTATAGACACATTGATGACGTCTATTTCCCTCTTGTCAACCCTGTTACAACATTGGAAGGACAAATGGAGGCATTGAAGTTGAAAATATATTTTGCTCATGATATTTTTCAGAGGCAGCGAGATCACAGAACCAAAGGTGAAGAA
>NW_013628344.1:0-508 GCF_000695525.1 Brassica oleracea var. oleracea
TTAGGTTTGATCATGTCTTTAGCTTTTAGCTTTGTTCAGATGTTACAAAAACTTTGGTTTCCTTATAGAAGGTTAGAAGCTTTGCTTGAAATTGAAAATGTTTGGCTTTCTGTTCTTTAAAACGGTTACGTTCTTTAGAGACAGGGTGTGTCTGAATCTTAGGTTTGTTCATGTCTTAGCTTTAGCTTTGTCCAGATCTTGCAAAATATTTGGTTTCCTTATAGAAAGTTAGAAGCTTTGCTTGAAAAATGAAAATGTTGGCTTTATGTTCTGTTCTTGGTTTCCTCTTTGTTTCTTCTTGTCAGATGATCCCCATTAAGCAGCCTTATGAATCCTCTCTCGGAATGTTAAGTTAAATTGAGTGTTCTTCATTAGCTGGTAATCAGTAAATTAGTGATCTTTCATGGATCACGATGCTACTCTTTGAAGAGTTACTTATCTGTTTTCTCTTTGTTTACTCACAGGTCTGTCCTGTATGCACAAAGAGGGTGGGATTAGATATCGTCGG
>NW_013628345.1:0-508 GCF_000695525.1 Brassica oleracea var. oleracea
GAAGAGGAGTCCCAAGCTGCATCTGAGAATGAAGACCAAGTATAAGAGTTAGCAGATTGTACAGGTAAAGACGGGACCACAGAATGTGGTAGAGAAGGCTTTTCGACATGAGTCTGAGCAGCCTTCCAAGCTCGAGCATCTTGAATTGCTTTCAAGACCGCACTTTCTTCAGAGAAATAAACATTCTCAAAGCATAGTTTATTCCTATTTGTCCATAGGGTCCAGAGGATCCAAGGATACAGGGGGGTTGATCCTAAGCCCGTTGGAGGAAGAGAGATCAGCTTGCGACAGTGAAACAGGAACTGGTCGATAGAAGCGATATTCATCAGAGGTTTATGGATACACGGAGTCAGTTCCCAGACTTTTATTGCATAGGGACAGTGGAATAAAACGTGGAGTTCAGTCTCTGGCGCTCCACAGCGACGGCAAGTAGCAGCGACACTCAGTCCTCTGCTTTCCAGTACCGATCCTACCGGAAGGGCTTTGCTGTTCGTCTTCCAGAGAAAGT
>NW_013628346.1:0-508 GCF_000695525.1 Brassica oleracea var. oleracea
CTTATGAGATTTGGGTAATGAAAGTGTAATTTACAAAGGATGAACCATAACCCTGAGATCATTGACCCAGTCTATTTCAAGTAAGAGTTATGAGGCAAAACAGGAAACGTTTGTATTTGCAGTGGGTGGGTTATGACATGGGAAAAATTGATTAACTGCTATAGTTTTTGGGTTCACAGTTGTGACCAAAAGAACAGTGGGAGTGTCTTCACTGGATGTGAATTTCTTGTAAAAATCTTTTGCAGCCTGGTCTCAAAGGTACAGCTTCATAACAGGTCAACTGCAAAAAATTATTTAAAATAGCTTAAGTGCTATCAAGATGTCTTAGAGAGTAAGCTTTACAGAACGTGAGATTGTGATCATAATAACAATAAACACGTACTATTTTGTCTGCAAATGTACCAAAACATGACGCATGCTGATTATTTCGGCCTCATCAAGGACGGGGCGGTCAATGAGAGACTGTCCATTCACCAGCCTCAAGTGGCCAACGACATCTACAACATTG
>NW_013628347.1:0-508 GCF_000695525.1 Brassica oleracea var. oleracea
TAGCAACTAGCAAGCGAGTGTTAATCGTTAAGTGTACTCTTGTTTTGATTTTACTTTGATTTTACTGAACAGGTGGCTTATATGGCTTTGGTGGGATCATTTCCATTTAACTCATTCATGTCTAGATTTCTCTCTGGTATTGGGACGGCTGTTCTTGCTGTGTTTTTAGCATTTTGAAAACATACGAATACATGTACATTAGGAATGTATGAAACCAATAGAGTTTAAGTCAGTTGGTATCAATCAGATATGAGTTTGGAACCAGAACGAGCGTTTACAGATTTTGTGCTATGCAGTTTCATGACACTTACGAACTTGAACAGAATTGGAGTTCTTCAAAGGCGTAGAACATCCATCTCCAGAACTCAGCCAAATCACACCTCAAAAATAGAACTATTGTCAAAGTAAAATAGTAGGAGAATTAGAAACAAAAATCTGATTCATGAATCAACAAACCTCTTAATGAGATAAGACAAAGAATCTGTGAAACTAGAAAAAGAAAAAAAAA
>NW_013628348.1:0-508 GCF_000695525.1 Brassica oleracea var. oleracea
AGAAAAATGAGATAAAACTAGGGGTTTCAGGTCTGTGGTAAATCTCGAGCTGGTTTGACCCCACAAACCAGAGTCAAACCGGACTAAACCGGGTCAACATTCACCCCTCTCTAAGTACTCGCTCTAGTGTTCGTGTGAAGTACAGCGGGTTGGTCAACTCGCCATGCTTACCCGCTCCAGGACTTAGCTTCAAGACATTTTTAGGTAGAGAATGCGAGCGGTGTGTTGTGATCGCTCCAAGAGATCGCTCCAGAACTCGTGAACGTTACAGCGGATGACGCGGCTCGCTCTGTGACCTCGTCTTCATTACAGTGGCCACAGCTCAGTTCTTCCTCCGTAACCGTCGATCTCAGCCATGCTTCGTCTTCCTCGTAGTCATCTCCGCGTGGCCGTGCTCAGCTCCGCCGGTTACCGTCTCCGGTACACCGTCAATCAAAGCCGCCAGCGTCGCCAGCTCCGGATCCAAAGCCACGAGAAGCTCCAAATCAAGTCTATCCCGTGATTCCTT
>NW_013628349.1:0-508 GCF_000695525.1 Brassica oleracea var. oleracea
ATAAAATTTCAAAGTTCCAACATTATTAATTTATAGATGTTCTACTGTATATGTTTCTATGGGTAGCAAAAACCCTAAGCTACTTAAGCCACATTTTGTTTTCTCTCTTTTTAGATCTAAAACTCTTGTTATTTCTTGCAATTAATCTAAGTATTTATTTATATCTTTTCTACTCTTTTCTAAACATGATTTTTGAAGGATCAGTGGCAGATTCTTGAGTTTCAATAGCTTATAGTGAGTAAGTTTTTAGAGTTTTTGGTTGGTAGATTAGAGTGAAAGATGGATGATTGACGATGCTTATGACTAGATTAACATTGTTTTAAGCTTATTAGGTGTTTTTAATGCTAGATTGGATTTTATCTATCTAGTCTAGATCTTAAGCTATTTCACGTATGGAAAGTATTTTATAGATTTGGCCAACGGAATATCGATGCAGCACTTTTGAAATGCTTGAATCAATCTAATATTATCTTTTGAAATGCTTGAATCAACCTCGCCTCCCTATTTG
>NW_013628350.1:0-153 GCF_000695525.1 Brassica oleracea var. oleracea
CAGACGACTTAGTGGTAAGTCTTCTACGTCGATGACTTACCAGACGAATTACAAGTAAGTCGTCTGATAATTCGTCTACGTAGAAGACTTACCAGACGACTTACAAGTAAGTTGTCTACGTCATAGCAGAAGAGTTACACAGTACTCCAGCCA
>NW_013628350.1:290-508 GCF_000695525.1 Brassica oleracea var. oleracea
AAAAAAGCAAGCTATTATGTGAAAAGCAAACACTTACGGACAAGATTTCAACCACTCAGCGAGCTCCCTCAACTTATTCTTGTCAATTGGTGCAAAAGGATTATAGCCTGGATAAAGATTTTTGTTTGGAATGATCACTTTGGCCGTGCTATTTGAGTTTTTTGTGATCGGGCAAGTTTCTTTGTTCGATCACTCTTTGCACGGCAAAGTGCCAAAGC
>NW_013628351.1:0-508 GCF_000695525.1 Brassica oleracea var. oleracea
TAACCAATAAAATTCTAACACATGGCATAAGCTTTACAATTTTTTTTTTTAAAAATATCGATAGAACAAATTAATTCCGTTCCTTAAATTTCTGAAATTCCAAATAACTAAATCTTAAATCCCTACATTTTCTCCATTATCATCCCATGTTCAAAACTAATCACGATTTAAACTGTTTTATTGTCGATCTATTTGACAAAAAAATAAAATCACTCTCTATTTGGCAAAAAAATACTTCATCTCTCTTTCTGCTATTCCATTGCTTCATATTCTTCTTTTTTACGATTGAGATCTTTGACTGAAACAAAAAAAAATACATATGGTTTATGATTACTCTTAATTAATAATCATTTCTCACACATTTCAAATTGCAAATAGCCTCTGAGTGTACTCATGTTTCAAATCTTAACTCTTCAATTAAAGAAGGCAAATCAAAGGTTCCTCAGCAGCAAAGGTAACAACGATAAGCATCTCCAAATCTATTACACAAAAATGAGTAGTTTTATGA
>NW_013628352.1:0-508 GCF_000695525.1 Brassica oleracea var. oleracea
CGACTTCACCAACTTTATCGGACTTTAAATCAATAAATGTTATAACCTAAGCATATGAAATAAATAAACGATATATAAAGGAAGACTTTTTATTCAAAACAAAATGAAGAAAAAAGGAAATGGTATTTTAATACTTTTCCTAAAGAAGAAACTATATTATACCGAGAAAATTGGTATAATTTTATGATATCCAAAGAAACAGACATTCCATTTTTCAAATGGTTTGAAAGTTATACAGACGACAACATATAAATTACCCATTCAAATCAATTAATGTAAATTCGACATTAAGCCAAGTTTGGGAACAAACGGATGGAAATAAAATAAGATCAATCCATCCACCTCTGAAAGATATAAAGATATATACTGCAAATAGACAAGTTATTGCAACCCCGTTCAAAACCGGAGCTAATAAAGATGATAAAAACTCAATCCATATGCAAGATATAAAGTCAATATACCAACAAAATAATTATCAAAGCCAGATATTACACACAATATCTAGACA
>NW_013628353.1:0-508 GCF_000695525.1 Brassica oleracea var. oleracea
TGGTGGATTAACGGTTTGATCTTGAGTCGGTGGTTATGTTTATTTATAATGTTGAATAGGCAGGGTTTAGTAAACATGGTATTTTTTTGGTGGGAGCTAGAAAGTATAAGGAGCTTGCGGGTTCAAGATGTAATCAGGAGCGCAGAAAAAGCTTTACGATCTCGGCGGTGCGGAGCCATCTGTGGATTATTAGATCATATGGTAGTTGAAATCAAAGGCCAAGTACATTTAGAAACCAACCATAATGTATTTGATTATGCGTGTATTATGCAAGTTATTATTTCTTTGGTATATATAATTTGGTCTATGAGGAATACTTGGAAATTTGGAAGTGGAGTGGTTTCAAATTTCATACGTCTGAAGGCGATGTGGAATGTGAGGATGCGAGGTTTTTTGATTCCCTTACAGGAAATAACTAAATGTAAGATTTTGATACGCCTCTGCTCAATATATAAATTAGCAGGAACAATTATGGATGTCTCATCTCTGAGTTTGAGGATTAATTTGT
>NW_013628354.1:0-508 GCF_000695525.1 Brassica oleracea var. oleracea
AAGTTGAAGTGTTTGATGTGTGGGATATTGACTTCATGGGGCCATTTCCATCTTCACATGGCAACAAGTATATCCTGGTAGCTGTTGATTATGTCTCAAAATAGGTGGAAGCTATTGCAAGTCCCACCAATGATGCAAGAGTGGTAATCAAGATGTTCAAGAGCACCATCTTTCCAAGGTTCGGAGTTCCAAGAGTTGTAATCAGTGATGGAGGGTCTCATTTCATCAACAAACTGCTTGAGAGACTTCTCAGGAAGAACAGTGTTAAGCACAAGGTTGCGACTCCTTACCATCCTCAAACAAGTGGTCAAGTTGAGATTTCTAACAGAGAGATCAAGTCCATTCTGGAGAAGACTGTGGAGATTACAAGGAAGGATTGGTCAGTTAAGCTTGATGATGCGCTTTGGGCTTACATGACAGCTTACAAGACACCTCTGGAGACCACACCTTTCAACCTATTATACGGGAAAGCTTGCCATCTACCAGTGGAGCTTGAGTACAAGGCACT
>NW_013628355.1:0-508 GCF_000695525.1 Brassica oleracea var. oleracea
TTCTTCAGTGTAATCCTCTTCTTCATCTTTTCTCTACCTTCACAAAACATTATCCTAATGTGTTCTTCGGTCTCTCTGGTTTCTCTGAAGAACATCCACAATCTGTGGGTAAAATAAGCCTCCTCGAATGGCTTTTCTAAAGGAATCCTGAAGACTCTCTTTTGGAAACTTTCCATTTCCTTCTCATTAGCTCCCCTCTTCAGATGTTTTGCCAGTTTTTCCTTTCTTTTCCTCATGCTTCTTCCCATAGGAACCCTGTCAATTTCCATAGGAGCTGCTGAATCATCTGAATGTGTACTGGTGGCCTCTTGTGGGTTATCTGAAGGTTTGGGTTGTGGCCTGAGTGCATTGAGACGTGCAACGTCTATCTTTGGCATCTGTACTCGGTATGTAAGAGGTGCTCATTGATCGATGGGCACTGAAGGTTGTCGATGGATGACACCAATGCGATCCGCCAAAAATCATCGAACTTTCTACTTCGAAATCTCCTTCTTGCAGCTTCTCCTGC
>NW_013628356.1:0-508 GCF_000695525.1 Brassica oleracea var. oleracea
CGGATCCAGTGATGTCGGATATCGATGTGCTTTGAGCGAGAGTGAAAACGTTGGATTTTTTGCTAAGTGAATAGCACTTTGGTTGTCACATAGCATGTTGTACTTTTCTTGCTTTACTCCCAACTCAAGCAAGAAGTTCTTCATCCATAGCATCTCCTTGCACGCTTCTGTTGCTGCGATGTACTCCGCTTCAGTAGTGGATAAGGCAACACGCTTTTGTAGCTTCGATTGCCAAGAAACAGCCCCCCCTGCAAAGGTAGTCACGAATCCTGATGTCGATTTCCTTGAATCTTTATCACCAGCCCAATTTGCATCGGTGTAACCGTTCAACTCCAATTTTCCATTTTCAAAACATAAACACTTCTTCGTTGTGCCTCGTGGATAGCGTAGGATCCACTTAACTCCTTTCCAATGTTCTTTTCCTGGATTGGCGAGAAAACGACTCACAACTCCTACGGCAAAGGCAATGTCGGGTCTGGTGCACACCATAGCATACATGAGACTGCCC
>NW_013628357.1:0-508 GCF_000695525.1 Brassica oleracea var. oleracea
CCAGGATGAATCGCGATGTAAGAAGCTTGATTTTTATACATAAAGTATTGGAGAATTACTTGGAAAAAGAATAAATATCTTACGAGTTAGGATGAAGAAGCTATCCCACATTCAAATAAGGTGATCCCATTTTTCCTGTTTGAGAATATGACAACTTCTTTGTCATTCAAATCAAACCAGGATGAATCACGATGTAAGAAGCTTTATTTTGATACATAAAGTTGTGGAGAATCGCAAGGAAGTTGAATTTCATAGGAGTTAGGATGAAGAAGCTATCCCAATTTCAAATCAGGTGATCCCAGTTTTCCTGTTTGGGAATATGACAACTTCTTTGTCATTCAAATCAAACCAGGATGAATCGCGATGTAAGAAGCTTGATTTTGATACATAAAGTAGTGGAGAGTCACCAGGAAGTTGAATAAATCTCATGGGATCAGGTGATCCCATTTTTCCTGTTTGATAACATGACAACTTCTTTGTCATTCAAATCAAACCAGGATGAATCGCG
>NW_013628358.1:0-508 GCF_000695525.1 Brassica oleracea var. oleracea
ATATCTTCGTCTCCCTCTGCTCTTGTTCCATGGAATCGATCCGCACGATTTTACTAATCTGACGACTCAATTCGTTGAGATTAATTGCCACAGATCATTTCCATCCTCATCCATGAGATTTCCTAAGTCGATATCTGTAAGATTTAAGGTAATGATCTTTAACCCTAAGTCGTAGAATTCATCTTATCTTCTTCTACTTCAAAAATTATAAGTCATAGGTTTCTTTTATCTATTTTCATATAAGATATACATGTTTTGTAAGTCTGTATCTTAAACGAAACTTCGTTGATTTGTAGCTGAGTCATGACAAACGAAAAGGCTATTTCAAAAGAAGCAAAACCTAAATCAATAACAGAAGCAAAATTCATCAAAGACAATTGCGAAACAGGTTATGTTTTTCAGCTTTTAATATCGTGATTTATATCTAAGATTAACTTGATTGGAGTTTTTGGACAGGTAACAATCAAGTATTCTTAAAAGGACTTAAGAAGAGTTGTAGACAAACCTG
>NW_013628359.1:0-508 GCF_000695525.1 Brassica oleracea var. oleracea
TCGTGTGAGATTCTTTGAAGTTTCAAGGTTGAAGCTTTGAAGAAACTTTTGTGTGTTCTTGTGTGTTCAAGAGTTTCTGGGTACTTTTCAAGTTCAAGACTGGTTGTGGTGTGTTATCTGAAGCTGCGTGGGTTGAAGATCGAGGCTGTGAAGGTTTCTACAAGTCATTCAACTCAAGATAAAGTTCCTGAAGCTTAGAGAGTTCATCATTCAACATGGAGAGTGGGATGAACATGAACATGAAGGTAGCTGTGTGTTTCAAGGGAAACAACTACTTGGTGTGGTCAAGGATGGTGAGAACCACGGTTGGAAGCAAAGGGTTGTGGAAGCATATCACACCCGGAGAAGCTCCAAAACTCATCACTCAAGGAGAGGATGATGGTGAGGCTGCAAGCAACGCGGCTGAGAAATGGTATCAAGAAGACATGCTGGTGATGTCAGTGCTTCACGCATCTCTTGAACCAGCAATCTTAGATGCCTACAGCTACTGTGAGTCTGCTAAGGAGCT
>NW_013628360.1:0-508 GCF_000695525.1 Brassica oleracea var. oleracea
AAAATTATAAAATTAATATAATATAAAAGTAATGATGATATTATCGCTAGATACTGTTAATATCAATTTATTAATTAAATATTTTAAATATTATAATAATTATATATTAAATATACATTTAAAAAAAATAATTTTATATATATCGTTTGAATAGTTAAATATTTATTAATTATATTAAATATCATGATAAATATATAGATATCAAAATAAATTTTTTAATAGTAATATTAATTAAACTAATGACGTATCCTAAAATTATGGAAAATATACAAGTAAAAAAATTAACTAAAATCTTGGAGAAGATGACAGATCAGCAAAATATCTTAAAATTATGGAAAAGATGATAAATAAACAAATTAACTAAAATCATGGAGAAGATGACAAATCAGCAAATTCACTTTTCAAATAATAATATAGATATATATATATATATATATTATTTTTTTTTTCTTTTTAACTGGATATCATTTCCAAATAGAACCCCTCGGGTGAAAGTTTACAACATATG
>NW_013628361.1:0-508 GCF_000695525.1 Brassica oleracea var. oleracea
CTGTTGTTCCAATCAATACCGGAGAGCCTCGTACTGCAGGTAGGCGAGTTTGACACAGCAAAACAAGTGTGGGAAGCTATTAAAACTAGACATGTAGGAGCAGAACGTGTGAAAGAAGCTAGACTTCAAACGTTAATGTCTGAGTTTGATCGACTAAGGATGAAGGAGACAGAGAGTATTGATGATTTCGGAGGAAAACTATCAGAATTGGCATCTAAATCCGCTGCTTTAGGAACAACAATCGAAGAAGCCAAGATCGTCAAAAAGTTTCTTTCAAGCCTACCTCGCAAGAAGTATATACAAATTGTTGCCTCTTTGGAGCAGGTTCTTGATTTAAATAAAACAAGCTTTGAGGACATCTTTGGCCGCTTAAAAGCCTATGAAGAACGTATTTGCGAAGAGAGTGTAGAAGAGGACGACAAAGGAAAATTGTTGTATGCGAATAATGAACAACAAGCAAGCCAATCAGCTAGACCCCAAGGTGACTATACTTCTCGATATGGTTCTG
>NW_013628362.1:0-508 GCF_000695525.1 Brassica oleracea var. oleracea
GAAATATGCTTATATTAATAGTGCGCTTATAAATAAACCACAGCAACATGACACAACGCTTCCATATTCATCTAACCAATACAGGCCTTCTTATAAGCAAGCTCATTTATCTTATAAGACCACAATATTTGTTATATAAATATTGTTCAGAACTAATTATTTAGGGTTGTAATGTTGTTCAGAATTAGTCATTTAGAGTTGTTGAAATTCGATATTGAAGAATATGTCAAGCATAAAATGTTTTTATCAGTAATTGATGTTCAAAGAGAAAAAAAGAAACATCTGTCTAGGTTTTGATGCTGCCCTTTTGAACGGTTAAAAAGTTCCATGTGACCTGTTAGATAAAACATGAGCAGCGTAAGTTGAGAGTCTGAAACTCCCTTCTCTTCCATTCTTCTTCAACCGTCACCGTGTTTAATGTTGGACATAACTCGTTTTCCTGATAGTCATTTCTTCATCTTACTTTGATGTAGTGTATCTGTAGATAGGAAAAGGTGCCTTGAATGAG
>NW_013628363.1:0-508 GCF_000695525.1 Brassica oleracea var. oleracea
ATATGACAAGAACATCCCCCTGGCACATTGTACGTACATTGGGGGCGTGTACAATCCATGTAATATCCACTATCCCGACACTATCACTCATTTTCAACGCTTGAAGGTGACTCAGTTTCTGTATCTGTCTTCTTGGTATGGCGTGTACAGAAACCCTTGAGTCTCTCAAGTGCATCCTCAAGCATATGAGCTTCCACTCCGATAGTTATCCTCATCCAGTTCTTCAACCCCAGAGCCTCTCCTGCAAACGAAATCTATTATTAGTATCAAATCCCATATCGAGATTCATGTTATTTTGCTTTACCTGGAAGAAACACGAGGTTTTCCTCTCTGGCCAGCTTCACGCAAAAATCAATGTCATCCTTGATGCCATCCAACAATGACAGCTCAAGCTTTGTCTGCAGTAAGTAAAACTGTTAATATCGAGAATGCTTATCTGTTAATCAGGTTCTAAAGCCGTACCAATAGATAAGTGCAAGACTCGGGTTTCTTGGGACAGACGACGCAG
>NW_013628364.1:0-508 GCF_000695525.1 Brassica oleracea var. oleracea
CTCGGGCGGTCTCTAACTCCTCCTCAAGATCCGCGGCCGTCTGGATCTTTTGCCGACGCTCGCGGGAATAGCGACCTCGCTCAGCGGCCAGCTCCTTATCCCTATCGTGCTTCTCCTTTCTAGCCGCTTCAAGCCCAGCCTCTTTTATCTTGATCGTCCCATCCGCTTCCTTAAGATCCAATGTCAACTTCTGCAAAGCTTTTTCGTATTCCATCACGAGAGCATTCTTCCGAGCAGCAGCCTGGACCTTTTATCTTGATCGTCCCTTCCGCTTCCTTAAGATCCAATGTCAACTTCTGCAAAGCTTTTTCGTATTCCATCACGAGAGCATTCTTCCGAGCAGCAGCCTGGATCAAGAAAAAGCCCAAAAAAAAAAAAAAAAAAAAAAAAAAAAAAAGAAAAAAACAAGATAAGTAAGCAATCAAACACAATCCCTCAGACGATTGTCTACCTCCGCATCCGCACGAAGTGATTCAGCAAATTTGTCTGCAAACGCAAACTCAGAAAC
>NW_013628365.1:0-508 GCF_000695525.1 Brassica oleracea var. oleracea
TTGTTTTAAAATTTCTAAACACATTCTAAATTTATATTAATGTATATAAAACTCTCTTTCACGGTACATGGACATCGTTTTAATATTTTCTTAATTAATTTAGTAAAACTTCATAATACTCCCAAAATTAGTGGACTAACCACTATAAAATCGCTATTCTCTAGAGAAACGGAGACAAAAAATGTTCTAAACCTCTTTGACCTTCATCATATGTTAGTGAAGGATGCAAATATGCATTAAAACACTATTTTTATATTTTTGAATTTTTCTCAAAATCTATGTGTTAACTGACCCCTACGAAAATATTGAATTTTTCGGTAAATGTTCTATATACTGAAGCATATGATCTTTAGTGCTGTTTTAAGATTTCTTAACACATTCTACATTTGTGTTAATGTATATTAAACTCTCTTTCATGGTACATAGGCATCGTTTTAATTGTTTTCAATTAATTTAGTAAGACTTCATAATACTCCCTAAATTGGTAGACTAACCACTATAAAATCGC
>NW_013628366.1:0-508 GCF_000695525.1 Brassica oleracea var. oleracea
TAGATCAAAGTTCAAAGGATAAACCTCGTTGATTAAGTTGGAGCCTTCGGCGACTACTTTCCTCCTCGATTCTTCGTCCAGCGACTCATGAGTAGTAAAACCGGGAGGGAGGTCGGCAAAAAAGTCGCTGGGAGGGTAACCTCGCTGGTTCCACTCCTTTCCCTTAGGGAGAAACTAGGGTTCCATTCTGGCAGCGGAGGGTTTCCCAAGACGTTCTCAGAGGCAACTCCCTTGCCTTTCCGAGACCTGGTTCTCTGCCTCTGAGCAAGCAAGACATCAATTACCGGTTCTACGTCATACGGAACATCAAGAGGCTGAGAGACGGCTCGAGATCGATGGAGCTCCACCGTGCTTCGAATCCGTTCAACGGTGAAGGAATTCCAGAAGAATGGCCTGCCGCGGAGAAGATCTCGCTTGGAAAAAAGATCGGCAGGAGTCGGCGGAAGGATCATGTTCACTGGAAGATAATAAAAAAATCATCTTCGCATGTTTTCAAGGTATCAAAACG
>NW_013628367.1:0-508 GCF_000695525.1 Brassica oleracea var. oleracea
ACAGAAAAATGTAAATTTTTATAATATGGTTATTGTGTTTTTAAAAACATTATTTTAATAGTTTTAAATTAAAAAAATTTGATAGAAGATATTTTTTTTATCAAATCTTTATTATTTAAAATCATTAATTGTCATATATACTTTACCCACATTAGGTAATTCTGTAATCTTTATTTAAGAAAATAATAAATGATATTAATAATGAATTTATGGTTAGTTTAATAAAAAGCTTATTATAGACCTATTTCTCTAATAATTCTAAGAATCATCCTAGTAATGACATGTGACTACAAAAAGAAGTTGTAATGTTTCACAAATAATATATAGGGGATTCCTCTTCCTGCACATTATCCATCTTTCTACTTTAACACAATGCCGCATACACACATATACATAGGTTCATTATGGATTTTAGAAATTCCTAAACCAATAACGAAGGATTTTATTAAAACTTTAAAAATCTATAAACCAATAACAAAAGAATCTTAAAATTTCATAATTCTCCTAA
>NW_013628368.1:0-508 GCF_000695525.1 Brassica oleracea var. oleracea
AACTAGAAAAACACAACTGAGAAATCGTTGAGTGAGTAGAAATTAAAAAATATCTAATACCAGAACTTACATTATAAACAATTAGACTTTCAAATCAAACATTGTGCTACATAATTAACCAACATCCAGCGTGTAGCGCGGAAAAACCACTTGAAAACATAAATATTTTGGTATTATTTATTAATTTCATTATAGTCAGTTTTCTAAATATATACTATATATGTTATAAATGTGAAAAGAAGGTGAAAAGCAAATGTCAATAATACGCGCATCGAAAATTGACAAAACGATTTGAACGTAAATTATGTGGACCCCACTGTCACTATACACGCACAATAACTTTACCTTTTTACTTCTATATATACGAACGTTTTCGTTCGATTGTAACACACTTCTCTTCCTTCTTTTATAGTAAAATTCTCTCTCAATATTCATCTTATATAAGTGTTATTTCTTTCCTGCGGGTATAAAATTTCGCCCTTATTTAAATTTCTTGGTACTTTAAAAT
>NW_013628369.1:0-508 GCF_000695525.1 Brassica oleracea var. oleracea
TTTTTCTTTGGATCTCTACAACTTGTAATCCTATAAATAAGGTCTTAGAGCCACGATATAAAACAGATGTTTTCCCTTTTTTATGAGTTTCTCTCATTGTTCTTTGTTTAGAACACTTCTTAGTTTCTTGGTGAGGTTATCTCCGAGTAAACAAATCTCTATTTCGTTGGACTTGTGCGTCATATCAAGCAACGTATAGAAACCCTTCTTTTGTTGGACTTGTGCATCATATCAAGCAACAACTGAAGTCTGGTAGTATCAAGAGACTTTCCACACCTTTTGTGTCACCTTTCAATCCACCAGTTCTCCCTTTTGGCGAGTTCATATCCCCTTAGTCTGATTGAGTGATCTTTCCCTATTTTAGGGCGTATCAAGTGGTATCAGAGCCACTCTTCCGGTAACTCTATTATCATTCCATCTTTTCATCTCTCCATCTTCTTCAAATACTTCTTCTTCTACCGTTCTTAAATCCGGGCCCCTCATTACCATCCATTTATAAAAAAAAAAA
>NW_013628370.1:0-128 GCF_000695525.1 Brassica oleracea var. oleracea
CGGTTCTTAATATATCCTTGTGTCTGCCATTAATTGTATCTTGATTACAAAGAAATCCCTGAGAATTCCCAATGCCCAACATTTGTTTTAAAATAGTTTTCAAATCGTTTAAATCATTTTTTTTTACA
>NW_013628370.1:301-508 GCF_000695525.1 Brassica oleracea var. oleracea
GGTGCCAATAGGAGTCTTGTATGCTGTCCTGTATGCCCATAAGGCATCATCTAACTTGGTTGACCAGTCTTTTCTTGTTGCTCCCACGGTTTTCTGTAGGATGCTTTTGATCTCTCGGTTGGAGATTTCGACCTCTCCGCTTGTCTGAGGGTGGTATGCTGTCGCCACCTTGTGTCTCACGCCATTCTTCTTTAGCAGCTTCTCGAA
>NW_013628371.1:0-508 GCF_000695525.1 Brassica oleracea var. oleracea
TGTCTGACATTCCCCTCTACTAACCTCATTTCTTAGCATAAAAATAAAAGTGAATGCTTTACCTTGGGAGTATCGATCACAGGATGGAAGGATTTTCAGACAAATATCTGGAACTGCAGGTAAAAGTTAGTTCCTAAATTCTCTCTCTCTAATTTATCTCTTGAGCCAAAGTCTGCTTATATTGCAAGATCAGTGACCAAGATTGGACAGGCGTCCATGAATCAAGACTTAATGGTGGTTGCCACCAAGCCCTGTTCACTTCTTTTTGACCTATATCCAAGAAATATTTGTGAAGCGAGCCTTGAAGATTGCCGCCTCCAAGTCCCGTTCGAATTCTTTTATTGGAATCTTTATGAATCAAGCCTTAATGGTTTTAGCCACCAAGTCCTGTTCAGATTCCTCCTAACTAAATCCTAAGTCCTAATTAAGTAATAAATTTCTGATTTTTTTTTTTTTAGATAAAAAACTAACTAACTACTCTAGGGTCGAAATAGAGAGAGAAAATGTG
>NW_013628372.1:0-508 GCF_000695525.1 Brassica oleracea var. oleracea
ACGGCAGTATCTCGAAAAAGTATCTAAACAAATAAAACAATGGATTTAATTAGTAAAAACTGTGATTTTATTTTCTTACAGTAGAATTATTGCTATGATTTTTTATTGCTTTGGCTCTAAATTTTTAATTTTTAAAAATCTTTAATTTTAGACTATAGGTATTTACCTTTGCAGAGCAATTATAAAAACATGAATTTTAAAAAATGCTATGGATTTTAAAAAAGAGCTGTGAGCTTTTAAAAAATTAGAAATCAACATTGGTGTAGATTTAGGACTGTAAGTATAATTGTTCTCGTGGGATCATTTACCACAATAGCCAATCATAAATCTCAAAAAGTAGAAGAGAGGTAATTTTTTTTTAACATCCCGTGTCTTCTTTTAGTGGTTACAAGAACTTTAAAACTATAGAAACACTTGTCACCCTTATAACCCCAGGGCTTATAACTCATCAATTTTGTTTAAAAATTAAATCTAAATAATTAAAATTAAACAGAAAAGTAATAATATT
>NW_013628373.1:0-508 GCF_000695525.1 Brassica oleracea var. oleracea
ATTGCATTATTATTGGTAGAAGACTCAACAAAGCTTTCTTAAACCACAATCTCTAGAAGGCGTCATCAGATTCCCTACTAAAATCTTTGAGTCCTCAAATACATATAAGTACAATCATAGGATTAACAAACCTGTGTTTAGAGTTGAATTTTATGATTCTGTCAATGATGGGAATTCCAAAAGCAAGAATCTTTCTAGTTCATTTCCTAGCACACCTTGCATCCTGGCTCAAGCACAACTTTCCATACAAACAACCGACATCAATACTGAGTTTAAATAAAAAAAAACAAATAACTTTGATTGACCCCATTCCAGAAAGAAGAGTGTACATGAATAGGAAAGAGTTTCTGAATTCCTCCATTATTCACAGCTTTGAAAATCTCCGGAGACATCAGAAGCTCAGATACTGATAACCCATCACGTCCGTTGCTGCTACCATTCGTTACTCTCATACGAATCAGCGTAATCTTGAACCGCGAATCCGGCAAGAGAGAACCTATCGAGGCTC
>NW_013628374.1:0-508 GCF_000695525.1 Brassica oleracea var. oleracea
GTAAGAGAAAATCTTAAAGTTTGTAGACTTTTATCCCCCTGATCATACATGTAGCGAGATGTCTCCATAAAAAATACTAAATAGTCATGTTGTAAGAATTTGTACTTTGTTATCTATCTTTGAATGCATGTTAAATCTTTTTTAAAACAATTTTATATTGCAAATTGAATCATATATTGGATCAATATGGTATAACACAGTGTACATGATTATTTAGTATATGGATTGCTCACATCCCTAATCTGTCACTGCCTTTCTTAATAATTTAACTACAAACACACAGCATCAGCTAAAAAGAGAATATTACATCCTGACATATGTTTAAAATCTTAGATCTCGAGATTTTTTGCACTATTTGAATCTCTAGACAAGGGAGAGATCACTGAGCATCTTCTCAATTGCTTACTCACTGTATGCTCTTCCTTTTGTTTACAAAAAAGCTATTCCACAAAATAGAAAATGTTAGAATTTTCTTTATTGTACCTTGAGAAAAGGAACCATTGCCACT
>NW_013628375.1:0-508 GCF_000695525.1 Brassica oleracea var. oleracea
TTTTTAATATCTATAAAACTTTTTTTGTGATTAAAAACTATTATTTCAGATTTTAAAAAATATATATATATATAATATAAATTTCTATATTTATTAAACATTTTTAATATTATTAAAACTATTTTTTGTAATTATTAAACTATTTTTTATTTATTAAAACTATTTTTTGTTTATTAGAACTATTTTTATATATTTATTAAACATTTTTAATATCTATAAAACTTTTTTGTGATTAAAAACTATTATTTGGGATTTTTAAAAAAAAATATATATATATATAATTATATTATATAAATTTCTATATTTATTAAACATTTTTAATATTATTAAAAAAAAATTTGTGATTAAAAACCATTATTTGGGATTTAGAAAAAAAAAATTTATATATTTCTATATTTATTAAATATATTTTTTAAAATTTACAGGTCTCATGATGATCAGACCCGGCCTCAACAGCGTCTTGGTCGTAGTGGTACGGGGAGCCAGTCTCGGGATTCCAGCCATTTTC
>NW_013628376.1:0-508 GCF_000695525.1 Brassica oleracea var. oleracea
GGGGTAAGTGTGGAACACTCCGTGGCACATGTACATACACAAAACGGATTGGCCGAGTCATTTATTAAACGCATACATCTCATAGCCCGACCATTACTCATGAGGTCGAGGCTTCCGGTCTCAGCATGGGGACACACCGTCCTGCATGCGGCCGAGCTCATACGCATCAGGCCATCAAGTGAAAATAAGTATTCCCCATTACAATTACTTACGGGTCATGAGCCAGACGTATCCCATCTTAAGACATTCGGCTATGCCGTTTATGTTCCTATATCTCCACCATAGAGAACAAAGATGGGACCTCAAAGGAGGATGGGGATATATGTCGGATTTGATTCCCCCACGATTTTAAAATATCTTGAGTCAACTATGGGTGATTTGTTTAAGGCCAGATATGCGGATTGTCATTTTAATGAATCCGAACATCCGACCTTAGGGGGAGATAGTAGAAAAATGATAAAAAAAATTTCATGGAATCAAACATCCATTTCTTGGCAAGATCCTCGAA
>NW_013628377.1:0-176 GCF_000695525.1 Brassica oleracea var. oleracea
CATATGTTAGTGAAGGATACAACTATGCATTAAAATAGTATTTTCATTTTTTTTAATTTTTTTCAAAATCTATGAGTTAACCCCTACGAAAATATTGAATTGTTTTTGTAAATGCTCTGTATACTGATTCCTATGATCTTTAGTGTTGTTTTAAAATTTCTAAACACATTCTACAT
>NW_013628377.1:421-508 GCF_000695525.1 Brassica oleracea var. oleracea
CAACCCCTACGACAATATTGAACTTTTCGGTAAATGCTCGATATACTAAAGCCAATGATCTTTAATGTTGTTTTAAAATTTCTAAAC
>NW_013628378.1:0-228 GCF_000695525.1 Brassica oleracea var. oleracea
AACAGAATGGTATCAACCATCATTGTCTTGGCAAAGATCCTCGGATTTGAATTATAGACATCCAAAGAAAGAAAAGATTATACATAACTAGCTAATCGAGATGCCAGACACTGACCCGAAAAGAAAAGAAAAGAATGACTAAGTCATAACCAGCTTAACACCAAACGAAATCTGATGTCCTAGATCCTAGAAAGAGACACAGTCAAGTTGCTACAGAGTCTATACAAG
>NW_013628378.1:319-508 GCF_000695525.1 Brassica oleracea var. oleracea
CGACATTGAGAAAAGGCTGCGCAGCTAAACATCTAAGGTACCAAACCATGTAGTTTGGGACGCCAAGCTACTAGGTAACAAAGGTCCTCGATAATGAAATCTCAAATTCGATTAGATCATGTCTGGAACACAATGGAACCAAATATAAGTGTCGACACATAAAGATATATTTGTACATAAGAGAGTAGC
>NW_013628379.1:0-507 GCF_000695525.1 Brassica oleracea var. oleracea
ATATATATATATATATATATAGATATATATTTCATGCTAATGGATGTAATGATCCACAAGCAAATGACCAAATTGGTTTCTCATAATTTTAGCACAATATGTATTGGTCTCGACTTTCTGTTTCAGCTTTCGTAATAAATAAAATTAAACTACATCTTCTTTTTTGAAAATTACGAAAATGAGAATTTAAGCTATAAAAATTTGAAACCCTTAAAAAAAGAATTTAGTTATTTTTACTTTAGATTTATTCAACTATATCAAAGTGAAATGAAAAAAAAAATATAAACCACTTTTAAATTTTTATTTTAAATTTTGTGTTCTCTTTAAAAAAGCCTTAGTAGTTCTTTCAACCCAAACCAACAAAATTTAATAAAATTTAAAATATGATTTTTGAAAATAAATTAATTTTATTATGTTCAGTTTAAATTAATTTTCAAATATTTTATAAAATTTAAATATATTTAAATATAAAATAATTTTATTGTAAATTCACCGCCCGTAGGGCGG
>NW_013628380.1:0-507 GCF_000695525.1 Brassica oleracea var. oleracea
AAGACACCAATAAATCAAAATCATCATCTCATAGAACCACAACTCGAGACAAACCAATCCAAAACTTGGTATCGCGAGACCACTCAGTTTCTTCCATTCTCTCACACTATCTTCATATGACTCCTCTATAACCTCTTCCTCCTCATCGCTACTTAGCTTTTCTTCCAAGAAAGTGATGTTGATGAAGAGAAAGGCGACAAGGTTAAAATTTGACACATCACCACTCAAAGCGATACATTTAACCTCAAAACCAAGGTAAGACACGAAGAGGAACATCATCAAAAAGTGGAGAACGCTCACCACTGCTGTGCAGAATGATAGATGCAGAGTCTTTGACTGAGTCCTGAAAAAAGCTGTTAATGGATGTAAAAGAGATTGAGTGAGGAGATCTGGAACATAGTAAAGCAAAAAGGTGTGAGCTATAGACGCAAGCTTCTTGTCATGTTTCAACATTGTCAGAATCCTCTCGATGTTTATCCAGAGAACAAAAACATGGAGTGATGTGAC
>NW_013628381.1:0-507 GCF_000695525.1 Brassica oleracea var. oleracea
TGGAAGGACATTACGAGTTCCTGGTCATGCCATTTGGTTTGACCAACGCTCCAGCCACTTTTCAGGCACTCATGAACAAGGTGTTTAAACCATTCCTCCGCCGTTTTGTCCTTGTGTTCTTTGATGACATATTGATCTACAGCAAGAATCAGTCAGATCACAAGAATCATCTAAGACAAGTGTTAGAAGTGTTGAGGGAGCAGAATTTATATGCTAATCAAAAGAAATGCACGTTTGCAGTACCGAGTGTGGAATACTTAGGCCATATAATATCAGCTAATGGCGTAGCTACTGATTCTGCAAAGACTAATGCTATGAATATATGGCCTATACCCAAGGTGGTTAAGCAGTTGAGAGGATTCCTTGGGTTAACTGGATATTATCGGAAGTTTATAAGAGATTATGGAAGTATTGCTCGTCCTTTGACCACACTGCTGAAGAAGGATCAGTTCTCTTGGCCTACTGAAGCTCAGCAAGCTTTTGAAAAGTTGAAACATGCAATGGTAA
>NW_013628382.1:0-507 GCF_000695525.1 Brassica oleracea var. oleracea
CCTCTTCCTCCCTTGTATCCTCCACCGCCGTTGTATCCTCCTCCCCCGTTGTATCCTCCACCTCCGTTGTATCCTCCACCACCGTTGTGTCCTCCTCCTCTGTTATATCCTCCTCGTCCGTTGTAACCTTCATTTCCGCCATGGCCACCACCATATCGATCAGGTTGCACAGTGTCCTCACTCTCTGTTTTCACCGTACATATCCAAAACAAAGCACCTCAATATTATTTCAAAGATATCTTTTAGCACGTGCATATGTGCATTGCACTCCCCGATTATTGAAAAAAATTTCGCTTAAAACTATTCAAATATATATAATTTCGGATCTCTGGTCAAAAAAGATAAATCGCATCATTATATACCTTCAATATAAAATTTGCACCGAACATCTAAATGGTTTGAGATGGCCTGATACGTATAAAAGGTTTCAATATCATACATATCGTCTTCTTTTTTTCTTTTTTAATAAAACTGGGCTATTCCAACCTAAAGGCTCGACTAATCTCC
>NW_013628383.1:0-507 GCF_000695525.1 Brassica oleracea var. oleracea
TATAATTAGTTTAATTTTGTCAATACATATACAGTTTGTAATGTTTTCACATATTGCTTGTATAGACTAAACACTGAATATTAATGGTAATTTATTTAAATATGATTGTTCTCATCTCACTATAATACACAGAAAAAAAAATCACATATGTAATATGAATATTATAAGACACAAAACACTCACAAAAGACGTATAATCACATTGCTACATTTGAATTGAGGGCAATGTTCAACAAATCTAACTTTGGCCCCTCCAAAATTGTCGGGTGCAATCTTATGACTGGACCCGTGAAAGTCAGATATGTTGAGTGTTTAATCACAAAACATCGATATCAATATGAAAGTCTATTACGAGAGAAACACATTCATGATATTTGTCAATTGATAGGGATGAAGTGCATACTTAAAGGGTCAGTGCCACAGTATTCTATACACAATTAATGAAGTTAATTATCTCGTAGAGTTCTTTTTATTTTTTTATTAACGTCAAATTACAAAATAAAATATA
>NW_013628384.1:0-507 GCF_000695525.1 Brassica oleracea var. oleracea
ACCGTTTTTTGTTTAACCGCTAATATTCCGCAGTTTATAAAACAATACTTAAACGGTACTGCATAACATTATCCTTATTCCGCTATTCCCATTCAGTCTAAAAATTACTCTTACTATCTAAAGTTAAAACTGAATTCAATTCAATTATTTGAGTATTACACAGTTTTCACTATTCTCTATTTTAATGTATAAACTAAAAAAATAATCAAATACTTACTAAATTTTGAATATATTCTATTAATTTTGTTACGTGTGGGCCATCCACCTAATAAACTGTATATTTAAATAGTAACATTTTAAAAATCTATGGTATTGCTTGCTCGAGTTTTTTTTATCTACTAAAGACATTATAGTTGTATGTATATAGTGTTGGATGTTCTGCTTTAGGGTTTTTGGGTTGTATGTGTTTAAGGTTTTAGTTAGTGATTAACGTTCTGGCTCTCCTAGGTCCTAGATCTTGTTCGTGGTTGTCAAACTCGTTTATAACTTGGTATGATCTTGTTCCAG
>NW_013628385.1:0-507 GCF_000695525.1 Brassica oleracea var. oleracea
GCACTCCTACTATGCACCAGTGGTATGCCGGTATGGCTTCGAGCAATCCAAGCTGCTCCACCCTTCAACAGGGGATCTACCCAAGACGATGCTACATTACACTTAGTAATTCCAGGAGGAGGTTTTTGCCATTTACTTCTTGCCTCAAGATTAGTCATTTGCGATGAAGGACCGTCTCCACTGATAAGTGACATATTTAGCCACATAGTAGCTTCGTTTGACGCTTTTGAGAAGATCAGTTCAGCATCCTTCGTCCATTGTTCAAAGCAAAACGAGTTACGGGCTTTCCATATTTGCCACAGGATCCAAGGAAAGGCTAGGCGAGCTTCATTCTCTTTTGGTAATTTCCTGCTCACCGACATCAGATGATAGAAATTGAGCCACACCGAGTTGACAGAAAAACCACCAGATGGCATAGGAAAACCAGATCTTGTCCATACTTTCTTCGCAACCTCACAGTGGAAGAGGACATGGCATATTGTCTCCTCTGACAATCCGCATCTGGAA
>NW_013628386.1:0-507 GCF_000695525.1 Brassica oleracea var. oleracea
CCATACGAAATCACACTTGACAACAACATATCAGAGACGAGAGCCAACTTGCTACAAAAAGGTTTGTGAATCAAAGGTAAGTAGCTACTCATTGCCAACTATAATAAACACTAAAACGCTTTCTTCATTCTCCTGCGCATCTTATAAGAGTGACCCAACACAATGGCGGATATAGAAAATAATTTTAATGGGTCATTTATTATATATTTATGTTTATAATTTTCAATTTTAATAAAAAGTATTATATATATATCATATATTACGTAACTTAAATAAATATGAATATAAATTATATTTGATAAACAATATTTTTCCTTAGATATTTTAAAATAAATGTAAGTGTCTATTTGACACACCATGCACAACAAAGACCAGCCATTTCCCTTTTAAATATCTGATCGCAGTTACTAAAATCTTTTGTTCGGTCAATGGCGATGAAATGGAATCATCATTTACTTCACCAATAGTCTCCACAAGAGCATGAACCATCCTTAAAATGGTGAAACC
>NW_013628387.1:0-507 GCF_000695525.1 Brassica oleracea var. oleracea
AAATTCTTTCTCTCTCCAAATGCTGGATAATAGAGTGCATCTTTTCCAAACAGCTCTATTTTCATACTCTCTTTACCTCCAACTTCTATCTTAACTTTTGGAGGTTCCAAACAATCAGATTAGGTCTTCCCCACGTACTCAAGACTTCTCCGATTAGTTTGTCTAACACAAGAATGTGCAGACAAAAACTGTGTATATATTATCCTGGATGGGTTTCTTTGGAAATAAATTATGTGGATGAATTCTCGTAGATAGGTTGGCTTGGATCATGCAATGACTCTTTTGTTTTGGTTCATGTTTTTGTCATTTCAACAACTAAGGGTATGATTGGTTTCCCGTTACCACCAGCAAACACAGCTTTTGCGGTTACTGACGGTTGTTGGCGTTTTGCAACAATTACTCAAATCACTCTACGCCGATTCAAACCACTCTTAACCTCTTAAATTCAAAAGCTGGTTCCCGTTAGCGTTTGCGGTTGCGAGTGGTTGTAGGAGGGTAAATTTTTTT
>NW_013628388.1:0-507 GCF_000695525.1 Brassica oleracea var. oleracea
ATGATTTTTAACAGAATAACCTATTTACAATCTGTTAAAATAAATGACTTTAAACAAATATTTATTTTTATTAAAAGTTCACTTAAAACCCGTTAAAACCTATTTTAACATCATTTTAATCTAAGATTATATAGGTTTAAACCCGTTAAAACCTATTGTGTAAAACATTAAGAATTTGAATAAATTAATGTCTCGATGAGTAAATCATAACTTATTGGGCTGAGATGTAAATTATGTTATTGTGGTGTAAAAATGATTTTTTAAAATATATCAAAGTTAATTTTAATCTAAGATTATATAGGTTAACAATTCACATTTGATATAAATCCAAAAAAGAAGGATATTTTTTATTAAAAGTTCACTTACAATTCATGTTTGATATAAACCCAAAAAGAAAGAATATTTGTTAATATATATATATATAATTGTCAGACTGTCAGTGAGTTTATTTTTTCAAAAGCAAAATTGTCGGTGATATATATGTGGGTACCGAGAATTTTGGGATGG
>NW_013628389.1:0-507 GCF_000695525.1 Brassica oleracea var. oleracea
TTAGGCATAAAAAAGGACGGGAAATGATGTGCAGATGTGTTATATAAATCAGCTTTACAAAGTACTACTATTCATAGTTCATATATGATTTAAGTCCATCATTTCTTAAATATTTTGAAATAATTGATGCTAATTAATAATAAACTTTTGGCTGAAAAAAAAAATCAAATTTGTCCTATTATCGCTTAAATATTTTATTAATATTATCTAAGAAGCTTTCAATTGATATCATAGTTTAATTTTTATTAGTTTTTTTTGTTAATTTTAGAGTTTTTTGTATTTAAGATTTTTTTCCATATTAAGCTTATATTTCTTTCACATAATATATATATGTCATAAAAATTACCATCAAATCAGTTTTTAAATAATTTAATTTAAAATAAAATTATATTTTAATTTGTTGTATTCTAACAATTTGATTGATTTAATTAATTTGTTTTGGTAGATAACTTAAAAAAAATTCATATGAATCGGGGAAAGCAAGCTTATGTTATTATATTATATTTA
>NW_013628390.1:0-507 GCF_000695525.1 Brassica oleracea var. oleracea
TCATTCTTTGTATTCAGTAGTAGGACAATTTAACATTTATAAATGTTTTTATTTATTTTATGTAGAACATACACTGCTTTTTTTTTTTTCTGTGGTTTATTCCCCGTGTCTGTAGACAGTGGATTACTTCTCTTCATGCTTCCCACTCAAAATCGAATGCTTGTTTTTCAGGAACACCAAAACACTACGTATAGATTGAATCGTATGCAATTAGAATACAGGCTTGAATAAACTTATATAATTTGAAAGAAAGTCGAAGATATAAAGTTCAGAAGCCGACCTCTTCAGCAAAATATAATTGAAATCGATACATGACCATTAGGTTATATCATCTTCAAAATATACGTATAATCCTTTGTTGCCAAATAAAATTACCTTATCAAATTCTTACCATGTATGTATTCCTTGCGCAAGTGAATATATTCCTTGCGTAAGTGAATATGATATTTATTGGTAAACAATTTATGACAATTTAATTCAATATATTACCTTCTTTTACTTTATTCG
>NW_013628391.1:0-507 GCF_000695525.1 Brassica oleracea var. oleracea
GGTTGAGGTTCCATTTTTGCGAAGCTTAATGAAGTAGAACCTTTTACAAAGGTTGCATCTGATCTTGGTTTTACCATCAGGCCGCTGTCCTCCAATTATAGTAAACTTTAACCACAACCTAGCTCTACGGCGTGACTGAGCATGTCTTGGTGGCGTGCCTCTGTTAGCCTCTGAAATCTCAATAACTTCATGATCTTCTATATCTTCATCCATCAAATCATTCTGACCATCATCATTCAAGTCTATCGCTTCCATTTTCTGAAACAGCAAAATATTTAAATGAGAAAGGAGCAGTATAGTATCTACTAGCAAGTGAAGACAATCTATAAAAGATACACATAATAATACTAGCAAACTGTGAACACAGAAACATGAACATAGAAAACCCACAACAATAACGAGACTGACTCAAGTTAAGAGAATAAAAGTTGAGTAGAATCTCAGAAACATGAACACACAAAACCCACAAGGCCACAACACATAACGAGACTACTCAGTTATGCAAAC
>NW_013628392.1:0-507 GCF_000695525.1 Brassica oleracea var. oleracea
GGTCGGTTTACTTGAAGTAAACCGGGGTTTAGAGTCAGAAAACTTACTTGGACCGGTTCGGGAGCGACGTGAGGGTGTCGCTGTGAGAGGTCGCTCCCGAGTCTTTCTCTCGCGTCTTGATTCGACGAAAACGCGAGCGACTCTGGAGTGTCGCTCTCGAAACCTCGCTCTGGAGCTGGAGCGACTTCGAGGTGTCGCTCTAGGACGTCGCTCCGAGCCAGTTTTTGGGCTTCGTGACGACGAAAACGCGAGCGACTTCGAGGTGTCTCTCCCGTAACGTCGCTCCCAGTTGGAGCGACTTCATGTGCTCGCTCTGAGAGGTCGCTCCGAGAGCGTTTTTGGAGCACAAAACGTCTTTAAGCCGAGCGACGTCGAGGTGTCGCTCCCGTAACGTCGCTCTCAGCTGGAGCGACTTCGAAGTGTCGCTGTGAGAGGTCGCTCCCACACACGATTTTTGCTTGAACCTGCATCGATCAAGCACCTGCACACGACTTCTCTCTTTTTTTT
>NW_013628393.1:0-507 GCF_000695525.1 Brassica oleracea var. oleracea
GAGTGGGCTGCGTAACTATTGTGGCAGTTTGGGTTTAGAAAGCATTAGACTTTGCTGTTCCTAAAAAAGGGGCCCATTACGAAAACAATAATTCACACGGGAAAGTGTTTTGGCTGAGCGTTTTGGATGAGCGCTGACGTGTCGGGATTTGCCCCTCCCTCCGTGATGACGTGGACGCAGGAGAAGAGAGACAATCCAACTTTATTATATAAGATTCTTTTGAGTTTTGAGACGTTATATTTGTTTTATTTCACAAGTTCGTCCAGTTACATCTTTGATTCACGTTCAATGATATAAATTTTATTCAAGTTTCTGAATAATAATAATTAAAAAGAATCCTGATTAATACTGACAATTTAAAAAGTTTTATTTTCCTTTCGTCGTGACTTGAAAGAATCTTAAATGAACTTAATAAATATAAGAATGCAAGCGTGAGTGATTGATTGTTTTCTTTTTACCAAGAGGAATGGTAGAGGCTCTCCCTTCTCTCTTAATGTTGAGAGAGAA
>NW_013628394.1:0-507 GCF_000695525.1 Brassica oleracea var. oleracea
ATCGTTCCTTAAGTGTCCTCCTCAAGGCCTCCACAATCGTCTTCAGTAGAATGATCGTTGGATCATCTCTTACTGTTGCTCTGTCATAACACTCTGGTTCCCCATGATACGAACTTGTCCAGATTCCTCAAATCCTTCTCGATCTTCCTTTTCCCAAATACTGATGAAGTCCTTTCCCAACGAAGTCTTGTTTCCTCCCATCTGTCCAGTCCATACCACAGCCCAGTTCTCTGAATCTGTCTCTCCTCTTTCGCTTCGGGTTTGGGTTTGGCCTCGAACTCCCTCCACTTTAAGGTTTTCATCCCTTACTTTAAGGTTTTTAAAGTTCCGATCAACGAACACACTTACTCGCTGCAATTCAAAAGAACACTTCACACACAAGTTAGTAGACAACTAATCCCAACAGTCTACTAACAACAACATAGCAATGCTAATCAAACAACCTAGCAATGCTAACCATCAACCTAGCAATTCTAGATTCCACTATTTCAATCATAATTCCTTAAA
>NW_013628395.1:0-507 GCF_000695525.1 Brassica oleracea var. oleracea
TTTGATAAAATTAAAAGAAAATATCTAACATTCAGAAACATAATAGTTATCATAATATAAAACATTCATAATACTAATTAACTAAAACCGAAAAAACTAAGTGTTAAGGTTTATTTCGTCGAAAAGGCCGGAGCTATGCTCATCCGCACGTCGCTCTAAATCTGCATGCTCTTCCGGAGTGGGCTCGGGGATAAAGCTCGGACGTAGAGACTGCCACCTAGAGGCAAGAGCCGGGTTGATGTTTGGGGTTGTCTCTATCATCAAATCGAACATATTTGCCATAAATGCAAATTTGTCCATGTGGTCAGCTATGACTTCTTTGGCCGCAGTCAAATCCCTACGGAGAGAAGATTCTTCTTCCATTCTTGCAGCATGTTCAGCTCTTGCCCTCGGGACATCGTTGACAGACCCTTTTTCTTCGTGGCAACCTTCAATTAATAAATAGATATTTAATTAGTATATATGTAAAACTAACTTAAAGAATAAAAAATGTAAATAAACATATAT
>NW_013628396.1:0-507 GCF_000695525.1 Brassica oleracea var. oleracea
AAAAAAAAAAATCAGCAGATACTAAACACTTTCAATGCTTCAGGTAATCATAGATAGAACCTCCTCAACGTACACAAGCACAGATCCTTACTCAGTTACAAGGTCACTAAGGCCTTTATAAGTGATATTCCTTGGCTTGTTTACAGCTTCCATTACCACCTTACAAAACAAATCACAACAAACTAAATTGTCTTTCTTTTAATTCTATGAACCCAAAAAGTCTCATCAAAGGTTCTTTTTTTCTTTTTCAAATCAGTTTCCCAATAAAACAAACAACAAATCGGATAACTGAAATGCAATTTGAACCTCTGCTCCGGTTTTAGCGGCGGCTTCGACGACTTGAAGGAGATGTGCCGGGGAGATAGGTCCGGTGGTTTTAGCGCCGATTCTGGGATAATGCTGCTTCTGATCAGACAGAACAGCTTTTGTTCGGAGTCTTGTCGTGGAGCTGTTAGACGAAATCGTTGAACACAACAATCCATGTCGGAAATCTCTGGTTACTACTGC
>NW_013628397.1:0-507 GCF_000695525.1 Brassica oleracea var. oleracea
AAAAAAAAAAAAAAACAGTTGCGGAATTCATTATTTTTCAAAATTTTGTTGATGTGAATACGAAGAAACAAGATAAATATATATTTTCAAATATAATAATACATAAATATACAACCTAACATGTTATTTATAAATATTAAACAGTAACAATTAGTATCATATTTTTATGCTACTTGCCTATTTTTTCTTTTTTTAAAAAGATAATAAATTAGCTTTTCATTTTCAATTTTTTTAAATTATGAATTTTAAGAAGAAATGTATTAAAAATCCATTAAATATTGTGAAGAAAGTAAAATAATTATATTTTTATGAATTGTTTTAATATAGTAACAAATGTATAATTTCTATTAAAGTAAAATTTGTAGTGAAAATATAATATAAATAAACCAAAGATTCATCAAACTTTTAAATAATTTTATTAATTTGTTTTTTTTTGCTTACCCGCCCTATCCGACCCTAGTTGATAAAATAATAGAATGGCCACCTTTTACCAATTCAAATTGCGGC
>NW_013628398.1:0-507 GCF_000695525.1 Brassica oleracea var. oleracea
CTTTCCGTGGGCTGCGAGATTAAGTCCTCAGTCACGGAATCTCTATCGCGCAGCCACTCCAACTTACCGGCTTGATGGAACACTTGAGGTATCTATTCCTTCGAAGGTGCTTAGGCTAGGTCCTGAAAATAAAGATGAGTATATCATTGGGAAGTTCCATAAGTGTTCTTTACCACCGGGTGGTTTGATACATGCTGTAGACAATAAAATTTGGGGTAGAAGCTGCAAAATCAGTTGTAAGAAGCTGGGGGACTCCTCTTACATGTTTCATATACCGCACCAACCTACTCGTCATTGGGTAATTCAGCGAGGAGTATGGCATATTGATGATTGCTTACTTTTTGTCCTGCTATGGACTCCAGAGGGCTCTTTCAAAATCCCTGAAGTCTCCACTCTTCCGGTCTGGGCCAATCTGAAGAATATCCCGGACTGTTGCTACTCAAGATTAGGAATAAGTCATGTTGCATCGGGACTAGGAGAGCCTATCCTTACGCATAAACCTCGACT
>NW_013628399.1:0-507 GCF_000695525.1 Brassica oleracea var. oleracea
CTTCGGAGCGACCTCCTAGAGCGACAAGGCGAAGTTGCTCCAGCTCCAGAGCGACCTCACCACAGCGACACCCAGAGGTCACTCGGGTTGTGTCGATTTGAGAGCGACGAACAAGCCGGGAGCGACGTCCCACAGCGACTACCTGAGGTCGCTCCCAGCACCCAGAGCGACCTCCCGGAGCGACGTGCCGAGGTCGCTGCGCGTCGTCTATTTGGTCGAACTTATGATTTATCAAGGGCTTTTTGGTCATTTTGTTATGCACGTTTTACACTTTCTAAACCTATGTTTAAGTACCTTTTGTAAGCCATTGGAGGCTGATTATATTTTGATCTTAATAAAACCACCAAAAACCAGTTGGAAAGTTCATCTCTTTGATTAAATTGATCATTTTTGTTATTGCAGTCCTGTCGTTTTCATATCGATTCTCTGTATTCGCTACATGATTAATCTGAAATCCAATATGGGTTTAAGAGGTATCATGGAGATTAGTGAGTAATCACCTTTTGA
>NW_013628400.1:0-507 GCF_000695525.1 Brassica oleracea var. oleracea
AATGAAAAAAGATGATAGAATAAAGGAAAAAAATATAGATTTTGATACAAAATAATACACTAATGAGAAAAAAAAATATAGCTTATGAAAAAATATGAAAGAATAATGCAAAAAAAAATTAGATTATGATAAAAGATGATATAATGTGAAAAAAATATAGATTATGAAAAAGATGATATAATGTGAAAAAAAAATTAAGATTATGAAAAAAGAGGATAGAATAATGAAAAAAAATATAGCTTATGAAAAAATATGATAGAAGAATGAAAAAAAAAATAGCTTATGAAAAAATATGATAGAAAAATGAAAAAAAAAATTACAATTTGATAAAAGATGATATAATGTGAAAAATATAGATTATGAAAAAAGATGATAGAATAATGTAAAAAAAAAATAGATTTTGATAAAAAATGATACACTAATGAAAAAACAAAATTATAGAAATATGTACAATTAATTAAATTTTAGTTAATAATCTTCTTTTGTCATTTTAGGAAAAAAAAAAAA
>NW_013628401.1:0-507 GCF_000695525.1 Brassica oleracea var. oleracea
TTCACTCTTGTTGTTGGACTTTCCGGTTGTCATCCCGACCAGATTCATGCACTTAATCAGTTCAAGAACGAGTTTGATTCCAGAAACTGCAACCAAACTGATTACCTTAATGGAGTTCAGTGCGACAACGCCACTGGTGCCGTCACCGAGCTACAACTCCCAAGTGGCTGCCTCACTGGAGTTCTCAAGCCAAACAGTAGCCTCTTCCATTTGCGTCATCTCCGTCACCTAAATCTCTCTCATAACAACTTCACTTCCTCTTCACTCCCTTCCGAGTTCAGCAACCTCAGCAGATTAGAGGTTTTGTCTCTTTCCTCTAATAGCTTCATAGGTCAGGTTCCTTCCTTATTTAGCAAGCTAACATGGCTAAACCAGTTGGATCTCTCACATAACCAGCTCAATGGCACTACAAGAAAACAGCGACATAGCGAGGGAAAAAATCGGTTGTATATCGTCGGAATGTATGTCGTCGGAATAACGTTATTCCGACGACATACCGACGAAACA
>NW_013628402.1:0-507 GCF_000695525.1 Brassica oleracea var. oleracea
CACGACCACGACCAAAACCACGATTGTGACCACGGCCACGACCACGCACACGATAAGAATAATTTCCTTTTTCCGGATTTTTTATATCTGTTGCATCTACCTCAGGAAATGCTTTGGTTCCCGTGGGTCGGACATTGTGGTTTTTAATGAGGAGTTCATTATTTCTCTCCGCTATCATAAGCGCCACAACGAGTTCAGAGAACCTCGTATACCCACAATTTCTATATTGTTCTTGTAGAACATAATGATTTTTGTGGAACGTTTGGTAAGTTTTCTCGAGCATTTCTGCTTCCGAGACAGGCTTACCGCAATAATCTAATTGCGCCGCTATTCTCAATATAGCGGAATTGTACGTTTCTACTTTTTCAAAATCTTGAAATCGTAGATTTTTCCACTCATCAAGTGCATTGGGGAGAGTAATTTTTCTTTGATTATCAAACCTCTCCTTCAGAGCTTTCCGAAGATCTAAAGGATCTTTGGTTCTCGCATAATCATGCGTAAGATTTT
>NW_013628403.1:0-507 GCF_000695525.1 Brassica oleracea var. oleracea
AAAATTGACTGAATGTTTTTAAAATTGTATATTTGACTGTTCTACATGCATTGAACACATTTTTAGAAAATATATTTATAGTGATTGTCAAAAATATTATTAGATTTAGACTAATTAGTTTTTTGTAATCTATGATTTATTGTATCCACTATTAATAGAAATATGTTTAAAATCTTTTATATAATTATTTCTATCATATCATATGTATTTATATGTATATTCTAATATTTTATAATATAATATATGATATTTAATTGTTTCTATAAACAAATTATGTTATTTTTTATATCTTTAAATGTTTAATTGTTTGTATATGGTAATATAGATTAGATTAGGTAGTTTGAAAATTAGTTTCCTTTTTAAAATTTTAATTAAATAAATGGAAATTCAAATACCAACAACCAATCAAAATAAGAGAATTAATTCTAAACTTTACCTATGAATGACACCTAAGAAAAAATCACTTAAGTGACTTCTCAATTAATATATAGCAGGATTGAACACATG
>NW_013628404.1:0-507 GCF_000695525.1 Brassica oleracea var. oleracea
GACGTTTCGGAAGAGCTCGGTCGCTACGTAGCGACCGAACGGAATGCTCGCTCGTCCCGCTCGGTCGCTACGTAGCGACCGAGCTTGGCTCGAGTTCGGTCACTACGTAGCGACCGAGCGGGATGTGTGCTCGGTCGCTACGTGGCGACCAAGCTTGGCTCGAGCTCGGTCGCTACGTAGCGACCGTGCGACCTTTTTCGGGCTTTTCTCCGATGTCTTGTGTTTCTTCCGTAGGGCTCTTCATAAGAATAAATCTTTTCCGAAGATTTATTTTTCGTAAAAACGTTCATGCCGATTTTTATGGACTTTCAGACATTGATTCCGTCGTGACCGATTTTGACCCCAACAGTTAGCCCCCCAGCTTGTTAACCATGAGCTTCTAGCGTGAGGTTCTAGCGAGTGGCTTGGCAAGTTAGGCAAGTTAGGTGAATTAGGCGGAATTTATGGTCGAAAAGGTCTGTGGTATGTGGTCTTCTCGCTCTTCTAAAAGTAGAACGCGATAAGATT
>NW_013628405.1:0-507 GCF_000695525.1 Brassica oleracea var. oleracea
ACGCGATAACAAGCCTTAGAGACAAGATCTGATTAGTTCACTTAATATCCTAATATCTACTTTCGCTGATTAGGGATACAAAGCTCATTCAATATATGTCAATTTATCTCCTAAGCGGTTAGCTAGGTGATTAAATCAGAAATCGAACATTAAGTGATCAATTCAATGTAAGCAGTAAGAACAATATGAAAGAAGAACAGTTAAGATCACTTATTTGTGTTCAGTTCATGCGGCTAACACCCTACAACCCTAAGCAAGCTTAGCCTACTACTCAATCATAAAGCAGGATGACACAGACATGGTTTCTGAATAATACTGCATATAAAATAAAGTAGAAAGACAAGGGTTCAGGATGATCTTCTCGTAAGGATGAAGCCTTCTCCCTTACAAGTTGCTTAATCCAAAGTAAAATAGTTCTCGTTCTATTGCAAAACTAGCGTAGGCCTTTTTATATGGAGATGCTGGTGGTAAAGAGATAAGAGAGAGTGGAATCTATGGCAAACTTCC
>NW_013628406.1:0-507 GCF_000695525.1 Brassica oleracea var. oleracea
TGTTTTATTTCCTAATCGATCATGTATCTTAACTCAAGCAAAACACACATAGTTAAGTTACAACTCCCCTTAGCTACACGTATGAACCAAAAGAAGACAAAATACATACGTTAACCTTATTACTAATCAATTTTTTTTTTAAAAAGATACGAGTATACAACATGTATTTATTTAACATAAGATATTATCTCTCATATCAATAGGTCTAACTCATTGTATGTTTCTAAACAAAAGAAATAATTTATCTACATTAAAATTGTAATAGTATTGATTATTACAAAACTTATAATTTGAAATGCATAACATAAATACAATGTGTTTAGTTTATATAACAAATCAAATATTTTATTATTTTATGTACTATTATAAAGTATATGAGAAGTATAATTTTTTTTAAAGTATTATAAGATTTTATGGGTTTTTGCCGGATGAGCCAGTATTGGTTCACAGGTTAATAACAGGATTTTGGGTCTTATTAGATTTTTAATTAATAGGTTTTCAATAAAT
>NW_013628407.1:0-507 GCF_000695525.1 Brassica oleracea var. oleracea
ACTCTTTACTTTAGAAATATTAAATAAAGCAACCCGTTCAAGTAGTCAAACCCTCTGCAAACTAGATTTTAGTTTGGTCCGGGGGACCAGCCCGTTGCAGATTGCGGTTTGTATATATATATTTGTCATGATTCGCTCTGCTACTGGGCTAATTATACATAATCTGTGGGTTGTGGTCCACTTTGACATCTCTTAACCTAGGTGTGAATATGAGAATTAGTTACTTTAGCTTTTTGACATTTTTTTTCTTTCTGAAACAACAAAAATGGGGTTGTAGAAAAATAAATTTAGTTTCAACTGACTTAAGTAATAAACAATTTTTTTTTTGAATAAATGCTAAATTTATTCGTCAAAAAACCTTTGTACATCAAGTGAAACCTTGTTTGAAAAGAGAACCTACTTTTATAACTTTACAGATATCAAAAACTCCTAAATTGCCTAAGTTATTTACAGTTTTGCGCTGAACCAGAACTGTAGCACTTCTTCAAGTCCCTTAACTCTTTTCTC
>NW_013628408.1:0-507 GCF_000695525.1 Brassica oleracea var. oleracea
CAAAGCCCTTCCCTCCTTTTAAGCCTTCATTGATTGATGAGTGAGGCGTTTTTCGGAAAGTCTTACATGCACATATTGTTGAAAGTATCGGAAACGACAATGCTTGATCTTCATTCTTGCTAGATTAGGCACATTATTGTCTAGCCATAGGATGGGGGGTGAGTGTTGTAAAGTTTGATTTGGGAGTATGAGAAAGTTGAAGGAAAAGAGTGAACTCTTGTGCTTAATTGACTAGTCTTAAGTTGAAGGAAAAGGGTGAACTCTTGTGTTTAATTGACTAGTCTTTATGGGATAAGTAGAGAAACTTCTAGCTCAATTTGTGAAAAGTCTTGGCCAAAAAAAAAAAAAAAATATATATATATATATATTTAAAAAAAGAATAAAGTAAAGGGGGCTAACAAAATTAGTATGAGCTAAGAGGTGTTCAAAAAGTGTAAAAAATCCCTTGTAAAAAGAAAGTGAGTTTTATGTTGGGAAATGCTTTTGGAGTCCTTGGGTGAGAGATGT
>NW_013628409.1:0-507 GCF_000695525.1 Brassica oleracea var. oleracea
AGTTTGTGCTTTGTGCTTGAGACATTAGAGTTTAGCGATCTATAGTTGTGCTTTGTGCTTGAGACAAGACTAGTGTCTTACTTTCTTCTGTTGCATTGTAGTCTCATGTGTTATCTCTGATATCTATTTTCTTTTTGCTTGTGTCACGCGTATGAATATGTGTTGCTTCGAGCTCTTGGAGTGATGGTGACCAAGGAGGCGTCAACACGTCAGCCTACCATTTATATGAGCAGCTTTAGGACCTCAGGTTAGTCTTGGTTCTCGGTTTGAGTCGAATTTAGTTGATGTTTTGCTTAGAACTCCCTGGGTTGATAGGAGAACTCGCTGAATTGATTGGAGAACTGGCTGTATAGATAGGATAACTTATTGCCTTGCTTGTCTTGCTTGTATAGATAGGATAACTCATTGCCTTGCTAGTCTTGCTTGTATTGATAGGAGAACTAATTGCCTTGCTAGCAATCTTGCTTGTCTTGCTTAGAACTCATTGTCTCGCTGTCTTTCTTAGAA
>NW_013628410.1:0-192 GCF_000695525.1 Brassica oleracea var. oleracea
AAAAAAATTTAAATAAATTTAATCAATTATGACGACATAATTAAAAAGTTCTTCCGTTACCTAACTAATCACCTAAACTATAGGATTCCGTTATCTAACTAATCACCTAAACTAATTATCTAAATAATCACCTAAACTAATTATCTAACTAATTAATAGCTAAACTAACTTAAAAAAAAAAAAAAAAAAAAA
>NW_013628410.1:316-507 GCF_000695525.1 Brassica oleracea var. oleracea
GAGTTTCGTCGTAAACGCGACGTACATTACGACGAAGTTACCAGGCCCGCGTTTTTTCATTTACGACGAAGTTACCAGGTCCGCGTTTTTCGATTAACGACGAAATTAGGTCGAAACGTCTGTTTACGACGAATTTACAAGGCTCACGTTTGCGACGAATTTACCAGGCCCGCGTTTTTCCATTTACGACG
>NW_013628411.1:0-507 GCF_000695525.1 Brassica oleracea var. oleracea
GCTGGTTTCGTTGGATGTTTGTTAGGTGCTACGTGGCAACAAAGCCGGCCCCCCTTTCTCCACAATGGCCTGGACAGCCTAAAAAGGCAGATAATTCAACTTTATATATATAGATTTTCTTTCGCCAACGACGACCAAGTTCCTGACAATTTTAGATTTTCCGTCTCATCTAAGGTATTCAAAGATTATTCACAAGTTATCAGAATAAAAAATGAGCTTAAGATGTGTTGGAAAAATTAGCGGATAATATTTTCTTTGAGAGGTTAAGATGGAATGTAGACGGTTTATGTTTGAGATAGCCTTCGTATTTTAGGAAAGGGATTTGCTACTCAAGTTTTGTATTTAGAGAGTGTTTTATGACTCTCTTAGAAAGAACTCTTTCTGAAAAACTACTCTCTATTTATGATTGTTTTTGCTTGATGTGGGATAATTACAAATGGTGCTGAGCATCCCTATTTAAACAAGTGAAGGAGCACACTCTAACATGTTCTAGATTTCTCTAAATTA
>NW_013628412.1:0-507 GCF_000695525.1 Brassica oleracea var. oleracea
GAGCTGGGGGGCTAACTGTTGGGGTCGAAAACGGTTACGACGAAGTTGACATCCAAATCCCCGCAGAATACAAGTATGTCTTTCCGCAACAAATCATGCTCGGTCAAGAAAACGTCGCAACGTATGTTCCCGAGATAAAGCTTCATTCGAATTCTATTTAGATCAAACATAAGCCATCGGAAACATACCCAGACCAGCTACGGATAGGTCCGAGTATGACGATCAGAACACGGACGAACCAAGCTCGGTCATTACGCAACTACCGCACATACACACTGTCCGGTCGCTACGTAGCGACCGAGCTCGAGCCAAGCTCGGAGCAACCGAGCGGAACGGGCGCTCGGTCGCTACGTAGCGACCGAGCTCTTTCGAAATGTCGATACGACATTAGTCCATGCATTCTCGTCTACCCTTCGATGCTATCTCCCGAAGATCGTAGCGAACCCATTTCATGTTTCTGGCCATTCTAAGTCATCGATCAAACTTTACGGTAAAAACCGCGGAAAG
>NW_013628413.1:0-507 GCF_000695525.1 Brassica oleracea var. oleracea
CACTCTTTGACTCAGTCTCTTGTTTTCAAAGTAGAAAAACGCGTCTAAACGTTATCTCAATCAAAACACGACAAGAACTGAACAAAGTCTCTTAGCGGGTTGTGTCGTTATCTATTTGCAAAAGCCAAATGTCGAGGATCTATTGTCTTTAGGCGAACATATCGCAAAAACTCTAAATATAACTAAAATTCACTTAGGCAAATTGCAAGTACAGATTAATGACACAACAACCCGCAAATCTAAAAAGTCTGCTTGAAAACAGCGACTTGCCGATAAAATAAAAGTACGTCTAGTAATACAACAACAGGGACTATCAAGACCACAAACACAAAAAGAAAAGAAGACATAGATAAAGCGTCAAGGTGCAGAATCTTGACCGATCTCCTCCGACGTCCCAAGAGCAGAAGGACCGACTGGGTCTTCAGCAATAGTTGGGTCTTCCACCCGAGTAGGAATAGAAACAAGAGAGTCCACAGCAGGAGGCGGAGGAACATCTCTATTCCTGAC
>NW_013628414.1:0-506 GCF_000695525.1 Brassica oleracea var. oleracea
TTTTGTTTCTTGACTGAGAACAGCTCCAATACCTGACTTAGACGCATCACAGTGAAGTTCGAAGGCCAAGTCAAAATTAGGAAGAGATAAAACTGGAGCTGTTGTTAGCTTCGTCTTGATAACACGAAATGCCTCCTCTGCCTTATCAGTCCATGTAAATGTCGAAGACTTAATGCAATCTGTAATGGGGGCCATAATGCTACTGAAGTGATGGACAAAACGTCGGTAAAATAAAGCAAGCCCATGAAAGCTACGAATCTCTGTGACTGTACGTGGTGTTGGCCAAGAATGAATTGCTTCAACCTTAGATGGGTCCACTGATAGTCCCTGTTGTGAAACAATATAACCAAGAAAAAGAACTTGGGACACACCAAACGCACATTTCTTTGCTGCCCCGAATAACTTCTCTCGCCGTAGAACCGTGAGAACATCACGTAAGTGCTCCAAATGATCCGATAGTGAAGAACTAAAAATGAGAATATCGTCAAAATATACCACCACACAAC
>NW_013628415.1:0-506 GCF_000695525.1 Brassica oleracea var. oleracea
CCCGACAACAATACACCTCTGTCTCCACAGTTCGTGTCATAACCGTTTGTTAGCGATGTAATAAAATCATGAGCGTTCGCTATTTTCGCCGCCTCTATAATCTCCGACTCGTCGATATTCTCAGACGATCCACCGTACATTATGTTCTCTCTGATGGTCCCGGCGAATAAAGCTGGCTCTTGGCTAACCAAAGCTATGTGTTTACGTAATGATCTCAAATGATACGACTTTAGATCACGACCGTCGATTTTTACAGAACCCTTTAACGGGTCGTAGAACCGTTCGATCAAGCTAATGATCGTTGACTTACCTGAACCACTTGGACCGACAATAGCTGTTGACTTACCTTCCTCTATCTCAATAGACAAGTTCTTGAATATAACCACGTTTGGTCGTGTAAGATAAGCAAAGTCCACGTTAACAAAACTTATCTGGCCCTTTATTTTCTCCGTTACGTATCCGTTTGGACTCTCCGGCTCAATGGTCGTGGAACGGTCCAACACTGC
>NW_013628416.1:0-506 GCF_000695525.1 Brassica oleracea var. oleracea
ACAACCACAAAGATAACGCTGATTCCACGGGAGGCAGGTAAACCATCGATAAAATCCATACTGACGTAATGCCACACGTGAGATGGAATCGGCAGCGGTTGGAGTAAGCCCGCTGGTGACAGAGTGGACGTCTTGTGAGTTTGATAGACACCGCAGCTCGTCACGTAATCTTGGACTTGTTGTCGCATGCCTGACCAGTAGAAGGTCCGTTGAATGCGCTTCAAAGTTTTGAAAACGCCGGAGTGTCCTCCCACCAGACTGTCATGGTTCTCCTTAAGGATCAAGGGAATGAAACGAGAGGAAGGCGGAATGACCAAGCCCCCGTTGAACCACAACTTATCATCAGCCACAGAGAACCCCTTCTTCACAGGGTCTCTGGCTCGTACTTGCTGCTTTAAGGTCCGAATGCATTCATCTAGCTCAATTTCAGCATAAATATCTTGCAGTTGAATGACAGACGGAACCATTAATGCGAACAAGGTTGAGCAGGCCTCCGGAACAGAATC
>NW_013628417.1:0-506 GCF_000695525.1 Brassica oleracea var. oleracea
GAAGTCACGGGTTCTTGTCCCTCACCTAATGTATTATAAGTAGAACGCAATGTAGTCTTTAACATTCTATCTCGGAGAGGTGTTTTCCTTTAGCCTCTAAACTTGTTTCATGTTGTTCAAAACTTGTGTTTCTCGGAAAGGTTGTAATATTTAGCCACGACTGAACTTGTATTCGGATCCTACTACAAGAACCACTTCTGTTTAGGTAATGAACTTTTTATGTATGAAATGCTTTGTGTCCTCTTGTTCTTACGTTTAACTCATTGATGTTGTGTTGAACTCACTGAAATTTAAGAGTTTAGCTCTTGAACTTGTTTAATTGAACTCACTGATATGTTGAACTATACTTACTACTATATAACTATCCTCACTAACTTGAGTAGAATAGAACTTGAATTTGAATTAAGCGACTTGAGTAAAAACATGGCTTAATGTTTCAAGGAAGGCAGGGCTTCTCTGTTCTCTGTGACATCAAGACGGAGAAACATATCACAAGGTTAGCAAAA
>NW_013628418.1:0-506 GCF_000695525.1 Brassica oleracea var. oleracea
TAGATGATGGCAAAAGTACTTCGGGACATATATTCTATCTTGGTCAGGCGCCTATCACTTGGAGTTCAACGAAGCAAGAGATTGTCACATTATCATCATGTGAAGCTGAGTTTATGGCAGCTACCGAGGCAGCAAAGCAGGCTATTTGGCTTCAAGAACTCTTAGGTGAAGCTATTGGAGAAGAGAGTAAACGCGTGACCATTAAAGTCGACAACAAATCTGCAATTGCGCTTTCAAGAAACCCTGTGTTTCATGGACGAAGTAAGCACATACATCGAAGATTTCACTTCATAAGAGAATGCGTAGAAAAGGAGCAAGTTGAAGTTATACATGTTCCAGGTAATGAACAGAAGGCGGACATTCTTACTAAATCACTTGGAAGGATCAAGTTCAAAGAGATGAGAGATCTTATTGGAGTTCGAAATGTGTGTGAAGATGAGATCAAGCTTAAGGGGGAGAATGTTGATAAGCTTGGAGTAGCTTAAGGATCAAGCTACATGTTGTGG
>NW_013628419.1:0-506 GCF_000695525.1 Brassica oleracea var. oleracea
TTCTTTGTCGATGTTTAGAACTCATGAGACAATCAGAAAATGCAAAGCAGGACCAAAATATAGGGCTACACACTGGAAGCAAAAAGTGCTTTACCTTGAAGATGTGTTAACTATATGCGCAGGTGAAATGATAACAGGAAGCATGACCATTGCACCTAACAAGAAGAATCCCAGAGATGTCGACATAAAGCTCAGTTATTCTTTGAATGGCCAGCATTGCAAGCCCTACTCTACAAAATGAGGTAAAAGCTATCTCAGAAGAGGCAGTAAAGCCAATCTCCCACAAGTCACATTCATCATCTTGAGTCTCAGAAAGACAATGCTCATTTGTAGTTCTATTGTTTCCATCGTTTTGCAATGTTTCAGAACAGAAAAACATAAGTTTCTCCCTTGATGCTATAAATATTAAAAGCCTATTTCTGAGTAACCAGTAACCCAAACTTCAATTTCATTTTTTTGCCAACAACTTCTATTTCATTTACTGTAAGCTAATGCATCTTTTGTGT
>NW_013628420.1:0-506 GCF_000695525.1 Brassica oleracea var. oleracea
TTATGGCAAATCAATTAGAGAAACATTTTAAAACATCCAGTTTTGGCATCTCAAAAGAAGACCCCCACACTTCCAATCCAGAAAGCTCATCATCTCTGTTACACATATGAATTTCATACACATTATACAGAAACCATGCCTTCAACTTAAAGGCTAGTAACCACATTCTATACATTATTAAGCTTTTACCATATCAATTTCATAGCAAGATAAGATAGTGAAAAAGGGAAGGGAAGCTCACGTGAGTGTACTAATTAAGCATATGAGCAGAAAATTCTTTACCCAGTTCCGGCAACTCCGTAACCACACATATACAATTAGCTCAAACGAAGGCATCATAAAAACTGATTAGAAATAGTGAGGAACGATGGATAACAGAGAGAGGGAGAGAAAGAGATGGAACCTGATTGATTAGGGATGGGTCGTCAAATGTTATATCTGAGACAGTAAGACTTGTTGTCAAGCAGCATTAAAGTAATCGATGATAAATGAGAAAAAAAAATCCA
>NW_013628421.1:0-506 GCF_000695525.1 Brassica oleracea var. oleracea
TCCATTAGTTGTACCACAAGCCTCTACGCCCATAGTTCAACCTGGCCCTCCTGAGACAGAACCTGATACTTCTGCTGCTCAACCTGCAACGGCTCCAACTACAACAACCCAAGCTCCTACCTCCATAGATCCATTACCTACAGCCTCTCAACCAACTCGTGTTAGTACTAGAACCAGAAAACCTGTTCAGAAACTCAACCTCCATACCAAAATATCTCCATCTCTAGATAAGATACCCACGTCAATAAAAGAAGCACTAAAGAGCCCCCATTGGCGCAAAGCAGTGAGCGAGGAGTTCAATGCTCAAATAGGCAATCGCACTTGGGATTTAGAAACTTTAACTGATGCAACTAACAAAGTCAATGTTGTAGGTTGCAGGTGGATCTTCACAATCAAAAGGAATCCTGACGGCACGATCGCTCGTTACAAAGCCCGTCTAGTCGCCAAAGGCTTTACTCAGCGTCCAGGAATTGATTATCATGATACGTTTAGTCCGGTTGTAAAAC
>NW_013628422.1:0-506 GCF_000695525.1 Brassica oleracea var. oleracea
CTTTGCAGTGATGAGAACTTTGATGTCCTACGGGCAGAAAAGATTCTTGACGAGGATCACTACGGATTACGTGTTGTAAAAGAAAGAATACTAGAGTTTATTGCTGTTGGAAATCTTACAGGCAATCCAGAGGGTAGTGTCTTTGTCTTTCTGGTTCATTCTCTCTTTATAAAAATTGTGAAACTGAACTGTTTTCTTTTTGTGTGTGTCAAAAAGGGAAGATCATTTGTCTCTCTGGCCCTCCTGGGGTAGGAAAAACTAGTATTGCTCGTTCTGTCGCACGTGCTCTTGGCCGCAAGTTCTTTCGGCTAGCTGTTGGAGGACTATCTGATAGTTCCGAGATCAAGGTATACATACTACTGCATGACAAAAATAGCTGGAGAAAGATATCCCACATAGCAAACTTCTGACTAAATAATATATAAGAAATTTGGGCCAATTCACTTATATAATTACTTGTCTTTTCTTAAGTTTTCGATATGAGTCTTTTCTCCAACAAAAAAAAA
>NW_013628423.1:0-506 GCF_000695525.1 Brassica oleracea var. oleracea
TGAAATATTATTTAAGTATGCTTTTACAATCATACAATTTTTCTTACGAAACAAGATTTTCAAAATTTTAAACCATATTTTTCAAAATTATAATTTTTTTTTATCGTAATATCTTTTGTTTCCTTTTGATACCTACAAATTTTTAAAATTACGTTTAGTTTATATTTTGATAATTATAAAAAATAATTTTATTACTTATCAAGATTTAAAAATTATAAATATTTAATCGTAACATCATTTGTTTCCTTTTGACACCTACAATTTTAGAAATTCTGTTTAGTTTCATATTTTGATTTAATATATCTTAACCCAAAGAAATAAATGAAAATCTATCTAAACTTATAATTTTAAATTTATACATATCTATTCTTAGATGTAATTTAAAATAAAGTAAATTTTTTATTTATCTTTAATTTATGTTCAAGTAAATTAATATTTATATTAAAATATTGGTATACAATTAATAAAATCTAAAATATTAACAAAATTTATTTAAATTTTTTTTT
>NW_013628424.1:0-506 GCF_000695525.1 Brassica oleracea var. oleracea
TGAAATAGTTTGTGATTCTATATTTGGTATCAGAGCCAAACAAAGAACTAACAAACAAGATCAGTTGCGATGAGTGAATCTAAAGAGGAAGAATTCATGATGAAGAACAAAGAAGCCAGATCCTCCGCGGTAAAGTTTCCAATGCTAACCACGACGAACTACACGGTGTGGGCTATGCGAATGAAGATAGCTCTTAAGGTTAACAAGGTATGGGAAGCAATAGACCCTGGTGACAAAACTGAAGAAAAAAACGACTTGGCTATTGCCTTGATCCTTCAATCAATTCCTGAAGCCTTGACACTACAAATTGGTGACTTAGATGCAGCAAAAGCAGTTTGGGATGCGATCAAAGCACGGCATGTTGGAGCTGAGAGGGTAAGAGAGGCAAGACTACAAACTCTAATGGCAGAGTTTGATAGGATTAAGATGAGAGAAGATGATACAATTGATATGTTTGTTGGGAAACTAGCTGAAATAACTTCAAAATCAGCTTCGCTAGGAGAGAT
>NW_013628425.1:0-506 GCF_000695525.1 Brassica oleracea var. oleracea
CACGTAGTATCCCCATACACTGCCCCAGTCTCATCGCTTATAATGCATTCACCACCTCCTCCCTCTCTAAACGAACAACCGTATGTTTCCATCTGACTAAAACTCAGCACGTTTCTCATCATCTCAGGAACATAAAGCACATTCTTGATCGTCTTCCTCTTCTTCCCTCCCTTCATCACAATCTCAACATCTCCTTTTCCTTCTGCCTTGAGAACCGTTCCGTCCTTCAACCCAACCCTCCCTTTGTGTGTCCGGTCTAGAGCCGTGAAAACATTCTCATACGGAGTCATATGGATCGTGGAGAAGCCAGAGACCATCCACATGTCCTCGTCATAAGTCAAATCAGTTTTACTTATCACCGCAGCCATCACATAATCAACAACGATCTCTTCTTCCTGAGTACCTTCAATCATGTTCAAACGCAGAGCTGGTCCTTTCTTGTCCATCACGGCATCCCCGAACACCGCCCCCTTCCGATCGAAAAAAACGCACGTGTCCGGTTTCGA
>NW_013628426.1:0-506 GCF_000695525.1 Brassica oleracea var. oleracea
AAACCTTGCAAGGGAAAAAGAGTAGAGCTCTCCAAAGCCTAGGGATTCGCCAGTGAGCTCTTGTGCCTTAGAACAAATGTGGTTGGACACAAGAAGCTCTGGATCACGGCCTAACAGGTGCAGCAACTCTTCACAGCTTTGCGCACACTTCACACTTCACACTTCAGCTTCACCTCTTCATGGAACCGGTTTGAAGTCTCCCCCTCTCAACTGACTTCTCAGCCATCTTAGAGAAGCTAGGACACGACCAGATCATCTTCAAAACACTAGTGAGGCTGATCAATACTTCACACCCGGCTTGCCCTCTTCATAGACTAGGTTTAGGGTCTCCCCCTCTCAACAGACTTCACAGCCCCTTTAGAGAAGCTAGGAGATTCCCCGGAACTGTTTAATGAGGCTACAAGCAATTGTACCTGATACATTATCCTAAAGGTGCATCAGTACCTATCAAAAACAAGGAAATGAATATCCTGCATCACACTTGATGCACACAATCCCATAATTCA
>NW_013628427.1:0-506 GCF_000695525.1 Brassica oleracea var. oleracea
GAGTATTTGACGAAAAGTGATGCTTTGTGGACTCATTGTGTTTCAATTTCGCAAACTGCTTAATAATATATTATGCGTGTATTGTTCTGATTAAAAAAAATTGTATTCAACTATCCTTAAATTTTCTTTGATCAAAAATCGTGGATCAAACAACATGCAATATAAAAGGAACATCAAGTGAATCTCATTCTAAATGAATCAATACAAATATTAACTCAGCTGAAAAACAATGCGCTATCCATACAAGATTGTTAAACTAATAACAAAACATATATGAATAATTTCAAAAAATATTGCTTAATTCGTTTGATTTAACGTATCTTTAATTTAAAAATTTAACTCATCTAAGATGTCAATCATTATTTTTACATACTGAAAAATATCTTAATAATTCAAAACAAGAAGCTAAAAGAACATCTAATATTTCCCCTTTGAAACCTTAGAGTTTAGTAGTACACGCTAAAATAATGACTTGGGAAAAACAATATTTTGAATGCCATGTTGTT
>NW_013628428.1:0-506 GCF_000695525.1 Brassica oleracea var. oleracea
CACGTAGTATCCCCATACACTGCCCCAGTCTCATCGCTTATAATGCACTCACCACCTCGTCCCTCTCTAAACGAACAGCCGTATGTCTCCATCTGACTAAGACTCAGCACGTTTCTCATAATCTCAGGAACAAAAAGCACATTCTTGATCGTCTTCTTCTTCTTCCCTCCCTTCATCACAATCTCCACATCTCCTTTTCCTTCTGCCTTGAGCACCGTTCCATCCTTCAACCCAACCTTCCCTTTGTGTGTCCTGTCAAGAGCCGTGAAAACATTCTCATACGGAGTCATGTGGGTCGTGGAGAAGCCAGAGACCATCCACATGTCCTCATCATAAATCAAATCAGTTTTGCTTATCACCGCAGCCATCACATAATCAACAGCGATCTCTTCCTCCTGAGTACCTTCAATCATGGTCAAACGCAGAGCTGGTCCTTTCTTGTCCATCACGGCATCCCCAAACACCGCCCCCTTCCGATCGAAAAAAACGCACGTGTCCGGTTTCGA
>NW_013628429.1:0-506 GCF_000695525.1 Brassica oleracea var. oleracea
AGTGAACTTTCTAGAACTCATAGGGAGAGAGGTTTGAAGGTGGGAACCCATAGCCAAAAGAAACACACAAAGCAGTCAAATCAACATCTAAATTCAGCATTAGTACACCTTCTCTTATTATACTCTAGCTTCTCTAGGCCTATTCAACTCTTTTCATCCCTACACTCATCATCATGCATTCACACATGCAAATCAGCCAACTCTCAAGTTCATTAAACATAGCATCAAGTGAATTCTTGCAAATGGTCAATTGGTCCAAATCATTTGGTTGAGTAAGAAACATAAAATCTTTAAGGTGGTTTACTCTCGAAACAAGTAGCCTTGACATTGCACATAATATATCTAAGAAAGGGACCAACTCATGCATACAATGCTCAATCTCCATTGTTCTACCCTTTTCCCAAACATACAATTACACAATCATCCTCAAATGTCAAACCCAACTCACATCTCTCATCAAAAGATCCTAAGAATATTAACTCCTTCTCTTTGAAATCTACAAGGGA
>NW_013628430.1:0-506 GCF_000695525.1 Brassica oleracea var. oleracea
TCGGCAGACATCTGGACCTGTCAAGTGGATGGATCCTGGTCGGCTAAAGAAGAATGGATGGGGCTAGGCTTTGTGTTATTTGCAAATGAGGAGATTATCTTAGAAGGACAGAGGTGCTGCACTCGCGCACAAGCACCACTTCACGCCGAAGCGGAGAGCCTAAGCTGGGCTATGAAAGAGGTCACGAACCGCGGATTCCATCGAGTAAGATTTGAATCTGACTGTCAGCAGCTGGTCAACATCATCCTAAAAGAGGAGGAATGGCCTTCAATGGCGAATGAAATAGAAGACATAAAAGCTACTGCTACATGCCTTCAAAAATTTGAGTTATCTTATATATCTCGTTCTTTAAACTTCCGTGCGGACTCCTTAGCTAAGGGAGGACGATCACGTGCTTTGAGATTTGAGAATGTAAACACTTTGGTTCATCAAGGGCTCGCTCATGCAGCAGGCCTAAACGAACCAGTTTGAGTTTTTAATAATATTTACTTTGATGTCAAAAAAAA
>NW_013628431.1:0-506 GCF_000695525.1 Brassica oleracea var. oleracea
TATAATCCAGTAAATTAGTTGATCTTTCATACCTATAATTTTTAAATAGTGCGGATGGATTGATCCAGGCTACGCCCGGAATTTTTATTTTTTTTCTAATTTAAGTTGTTAAATTATTTATATTTAGGTTATGATATATATTTATATAAATGTTAAGATGCATGTCATAATTAAAATTTATTTTTAAATTTTAACACGTTAAATTAACATATTTTTTACTATTTAAATATTTCTTTGTAATTTTGTTGGCTATATAGTTATCATATTTAGCAAAACTATCTGTTGAGTGTTGGAATAAATGTTTTAGATATTTAATTAAACTGCAGAGTATTTTAGGATCGACCACATGCTCAACAATCGATCGATCCGTAAAAAGGTAGTCGATCTCCTTGGCCAGATAAGTACAATTTTAGCAAAAAATATCTTTGATTTTCAAATATTAAGTATATAACTATTCTTAGTATATAACTATTCTTTTGAATATTGTTTTTTGAATTGTATTTTTT
>NW_013628432.1:0-506 GCF_000695525.1 Brassica oleracea var. oleracea
ATATTCCAAGGACAACAAGAGAATAACGAGTGTCGAATCTCTCATGGATACAAGGCCTCTATATCAAATTGAACAACAACACCCAAATGTTATAAAACTCTTCGTTCTCCTGATTTTGGTGCGAGGCCCGTTTCACAAACTGATGAACAACAACACTGGTGAATTCTCCTTGTCGTTGATTGAAAAGAGAAAGCATAGCTGCTGCTCCACTGCTACTATCTCGTTCTCGTGAACCCTTCTACCGTAGCTAACAAACATAATTTTTGTGAGTAACCAGTCACGTTCCTTCCCAAAATATACTGATAAAGTGTATTTCACTTCGAACCCTTTATAGCATGTTTCCAGTAAGAATGCTTGTTTACGCCTGAGAGTGATAAACTATGCTACACCAACAACACAGAAGAACACATAGAAACCGCTCAATCTCAGGCTCTGAAATGCGCTTCTCTTCCCCTTAGATCTTTCTTGAAATATCGGATCATTGTTAGTCAGAAGTAACCACTCAA
>NW_013628433.1:0-506 GCF_000695525.1 Brassica oleracea var. oleracea
ATCTTCCCTTAATCTCACCATAATCTCTTTCTAAACTCTCAATACCTATTCTCATCTCTAAAATCACTTGGTATCAGAGCCAGGTTGGCTGTGGTATTGAGGTTTCGAGTGTTCTTCAGCTTCAATCTAAACTCATTTTCTTTTCTCTTCCGGATCAAAATAAACAAGATGGAGGGAACCTACAAGGTCATTACGGTTCCTGTTGCTTTGAAGGGTAGTGGGAACTACCTGTTGTGGTCTAGGCTTGTGAAGACAGCCATTGGGAGGCTAGGGTTATGGAGTCACATCACGGATGAGGCACCTAAACCAGTGGCCAAAGTAGGAGAAGGAAGTGAAGGTGATGGAGATCAAGTTGCTGCTGCCGAGAAGAAATGGATTCAAGAAGACTTGATGGTGCTCTCAGTACTACAAGGATCCCTTGAAGTCCATGTCCTAGATGCCTACAGCTACTGTGAGACACCTAAACACCTGTGGGAAACCCTCCTGAAGACGTTTGGGAACACTAC
>NW_013628434.1:0-506 GCF_000695525.1 Brassica oleracea var. oleracea
TGACAATGTGGTTTTTACTCTACTGATATAGCTCAATTGTCTTCTTCTTTTTTTTTTAATAAAAAGCTTAGCTCAATTGTCTTTCAATCGCAAATTGTCTGTATTCATCAAATTGAATGATGATGGAATTAAAACTTTGTTTCTAAAGTTGATCTCATTGTTTTTAACGTATGCCTAGAGTTATTTTGAACAATGGAATAGAAAAACATGTTACTTTATTTTGTTAAAGGATACAGTTACTATATTATAGTTTGTGTAATTTTTTTTAGCCTATTAATATACAATATCCAATTTCTTCACACATGTCGTAACACTAAAAACTGAAAAGGTAAAAAATAAACTCAAATCTAATATAATTAGACATGTTTTCTGAATAAAACTATAAATGGAAATTTACTTTGTGCTAAATCATAGTATTGTTAAAACACATACATCAACTTTTCCTTCTCACCTTGAAGAGAATCGTCAACTTAAAACTGATATACAAAGTCAGAAACTAACAAATA
>NW_013628435.1:0-506 GCF_000695525.1 Brassica oleracea var. oleracea
AGTGCCTGGATGGCCAAGGCGATCATGCCATAATGTGAACTCTTCTGAGTTCCGTTTACTACAAGATTTGATTCGATTTTATCGATATAAGTATGGTGTAGCCCCGAAGGAAGTTCTGGAAACTTTTCCAATATGTGTTTTCTGCCACATTTCTCAGAGGTTACATACATGTATTTCTTTCCATCCTCTGTTGCAGACTGAGTATCATATCCGTGAAGATATATGTCTTTAAAACTCAACAAATTCCTTTTAGAACTTGGAGAATATAAAGCATTATTTATGGAAAATTTTGTTCCATTTGGCAACGTAAAGTTTGCTTTTCCAGTCCCTTCAATCACGTCTGCAGGACCTGATATTGTATTAACGACAATTCTTGTCGGTTTTATATCGGAGAAATATCTCTTTTGTCTCAGAATAGTGTGCGTTGTTTCACTATCTGGTATGCATATTTCACGAATTCGTTTCTTGGATTTTGCTTCATTAGCATTCTGATCCATTTCTGAAAT
>NW_013628436.1:0-506 GCF_000695525.1 Brassica oleracea var. oleracea
TTGAAAATATAAATTCAAAAAAACTAACATATTATGGTTTCACAAACAACAATGTTTTCGACAATCATCAAAGTATTTCATAGTTCATTATATTTTAAACCGTTTCTTTTGTCCAAACAACTAAACAAATTTCATATACATCGTCAAATTTGGAGAATTTTATCACCACACAGGCAGGCCCAGCCCATAAGGTAGGCAGCATAAACAGCCGTTTAGGAAGCAAAGATTGGGCCGGACCTGCACACATGTAGGTGATAATCAGTCGAATAAGTGGCATTATAAGAAAATGAATATCAAAGAATCAGTTTGAAGATAAGTTTTATAAAAGAAAAAAAGGTAATCAAAGCAAAGATAAATATAAAGATTAATTTAAGTGAAGAAAGAAATAAAACCATGTAAGCATAAAAGATAGCATTTCTCTTGTAATAATACTACTCGTGCAGTTTTATTTTTTTCCTCCATTTTTTTCATATTTGTTTCATTGGTTCTTTGTAGCAGTATAATGA
>NW_013628437.1:0-506 GCF_000695525.1 Brassica oleracea var. oleracea
TACAAAATATCATATTTCATATGTATCTATGCAAAAATAATGTATTTATAAAAAAAAAGTATTTTTGGAGCTATTACACTTCCTACATATCTCTACTGTGACAACACGGCGGCTCTGCACATCTCGAGTAACCGGTGTTTCACGAACGCACCAAGCACATAGAGAACGATTGTCATAAGGTAAGGCAGAAGATGAAAGATGGCTTTCTCAAGACAATGTATGTGCGTACTGGTGATCAACTGGCCGATGTTTTCACCAAGGCACTTTATCCTACTCCTTTCCGGGAAAATATACGCAAGATGGGTTTGCATAACATCTGTGCACCTTCATCTTGAGGGAGGCTATTAATGTAGATAGTAGGTTCATTCCGGTTTAGAGTAGATTAGACTTTATCAATTGATTGTGGTTTACTATGGTTAAACGTAAGTGTATATAAACTCCATGTAAACTACATTTTTTGGTTAATGAGATTAGAATCCATTTTCCACAAACAGATTCTGTTTCTC
>NW_013628438.1:0-506 GCF_000695525.1 Brassica oleracea var. oleracea
GAGCATGAGGATGTCCTAATCTAGCATGCCAAATAGTACTCTCACACTTATCAGCAGTACTACTCAAGCATACATAATCAATAGGGTTAGAGGTCTTAGCTGTTTGGAGATGATATAACTGATTCTTGCTGTCTCCTCTACCAATAACTCTCCCAGTCTTCAAATCTTGAAACTCAACTTCATTTGGCCTGAATACTACTTGACAATCAAGATCAACTGTGGCCTTCTTCACTGATATCAGATTTGAAGTGAACTGAGGCAAATAGAACGCAGGTGAGCTCTTCTCAAACAGCTTGAGGTTTCCCACGCCTTCTATTGGGATCCTAGCACCATTAGCTATCATGACACTCCCTGTTGCAGCCTTGGCTCCACTTATCAGACTTTTATCACTGATCATATGATGTGTTGCTCCAGAATCAATGATGATGGGTTTGGATGTGGATGCTAAGGCAGGAGCACCTTGTCTCCGGGTCGTAGCCAAAGCATACACATACTTGACAAACTCA
>NW_013628439.1:0-506 GCF_000695525.1 Brassica oleracea var. oleracea
CCGTACAAGCCAAGGCCGTACAAGTGAGGCCGTACACTTAGGGAAAGGGGATCAGTCTAAAGTTACCCAAGTGAAGTTAACCGGAGAGATTTACCTTGTTACCATCTTATCCTGATCAGTCCGTTAAGGGAAGAAGACCAGCGCGTCTCTAGCTGTTCCAGGCTGTAAAGCAAACAGCATCTTGGTCATAGATGCCAAGATACCAAAGCGTGTTAGCTCTTCCATTGGATCATTTCAAATGGACGCTCCTCTTCCCCTTTGACTCCACATGCTTCTACTCTCCTAATGTTTAACCTAGTGTAAAAAAAATGAGTTTATGAGTCTCTCTCTCTAGTTCATCATGATAATCTCATACACTTTCTCTTAAACACTCTAATCTCTCTTGAATCTCTCTTAGACTTCTGAATACCTTTCTTATTCTCTAAAATCATATGGTATCAGAGCCAGGTTGGCTGTGGTATTGAGATCTTGTGTTCTTCAGCTTCAGATAAAAGTTCTTTCTTGTG
>NW_013628440.1:0-506 GCF_000695525.1 Brassica oleracea var. oleracea
TTCTTGTCAGCCTCGGTAGTGTGTTTGTTTCCAGTGATCAACTTCCAAAGCTTCATGGGAAGGTTCTCACACTTGGGTAGGGAGTGGTCTTCTAGGTCTTGGAACCCCATGACTCTCCCAATGTCCTTGAAGTTCATGTTGTATTCTCGTCCATTTACCTTGAAACTGATTTTGCCCCATCCTTGCCTCACATGCGCGGTGTCGTGGTAAGTGACCGCAAGAGAAGATAAGAACTGACAAGTGACATCCTTGTAGAAAGGATATGCCATGGTGAGGAGTTTTGGCATCTTCAAATGTCCTAGCATCTCTTCAATGTCAGATTCAAGACCTAACTCCTTCAGCAGATCAAGGTCGGCGAACCTGGTTGGAGTCCAATTGACCTCATTCTTCAAGTGATCATACAGCTCCTCCACAGATGGAGTTTTCGCCCTATCTCGATCAACCGCAACCCCTTTGTCATTGGACATCTTGGCTTTCTTCGTAGGTGCCTGCTCATCAGCACTCTC
>NW_013628441.1:0-161 GCF_000695525.1 Brassica oleracea var. oleracea
TTCACACCTCAGTTTCACCTCTTCATGGAACCGGTTTGGGACTCCCCTTCTCAACAAGCTTGATAGCCTTCTTAGAAAGGCAAGGATGCGACCGGATCATCTTTAAACATCAGTGAGGCTGAGCAAGACTTCAAACTATGCTTGCCCTCTTCATAGAACTG
>NW_013628441.1:314-506 GCF_000695525.1 Brassica oleracea var. oleracea
GAATGTATTGAATTGAATTGAGTTTAGGGACACTTCCCTTTTGTTTTGGTGAGTTCCCACTCGGCCATTGCACCATCTCCATGGCATCATCAACTTCTTAGAAAGGCAGAATGAATTCATCAGCTTCTCATCAATCACTTCGTCATAGAATAGCTCCGGCTGATGATCCTTTGTAGGAGCCTTTGCAAAGAC
>NW_013628442.1:0-506 GCF_000695525.1 Brassica oleracea var. oleracea
GACTTCTTTTTGGGAGATGCTGGGAGTTCATGTCGAAGCTGGGCCATATACTCAGGAGATAATAACATCACTTGAGAGATGCGAAGGGTGGTCTCGGGATGATCGCACGCGGCTCGCGTACCTTGCCATCTTCACTGGATACATTGAAGGGAGAAAGTATTCAACCCCTACACGGGTTAGTCTGGCAGGGTTAGTGATGGAGCTCGAACGGTTTGCGAATTATTCATGGGGGGAGAGTCGCGTTTAAGGTGCTGATGGACTCTGTAAAGGGCAGAGATATTTTGGGTTGTTACACTATTAATGGGTTTGCGCAAGCTCTCCAGGTCAAGCTCTCCAGGTCTGGGTGTACACAGCTCTTCCGGAATTGGGTGCTACTTTTGGTAATCCTCTCCCAAACAATCCGTCTCGACTGATATTGGCTTACAAGGGTCGCAAAGGACACATACAATTTAAAGAGGTTATCCTTAGTCAGGTATTTACTTCAATCTGGACGACTTCGCAGAAAA
>NW_013628443.1:0-506 GCF_000695525.1 Brassica oleracea var. oleracea
TAAAATTATTTGAAGAAAAAATTACTATCAAGTAATCTTTTGTTTAGAAATTTAAAAATTGAAAAATTACTTTTAATTATAGAAAACGTATATGATAATTTTTCGTTTTTCAAATTACTTTTAAAACAAAAGCTACTGTTTTTTAATCTTTACAAAAAAAATTTAAGAAGATTATCTTTTCTTTATTATGAAAGTAGGAAAATAGGAAAATCAATGTTAAATATCGCACAAATTTATTTTGGTATATAAGTTTTGTAAAAAAAGGATAATTACTATTTTAAAAAAATCTTTTTAATTAATTTAGCTTCGTTACACATGTCGCAATCTAAAATATATAACTGTCATGTGTCGCAATCGTGTTAATTAATAATTTTGAAAACTAAGCTTTATATCCCTTATATACTGAAGCACAAGTCACTCAACCAATCAAAGTTTGCCATATGAAAATTACATTTTTCAAAAAAAAAATTAGACAAAACAATTGATTTCATCTCTATTCTCAACGT
>NW_013628444.1:0-506 GCF_000695525.1 Brassica oleracea var. oleracea
TGGGAACGTCTTCAGGAACGTAGCAGAGTTACCAAATTCTTGATGGGGCTGAATGAATCTTATGAATCAACAAGTCGTCATATCCTGATGCTAAAGCCAATTCCAACTATTGAGGAGGTGTTTAATCTGGTGACACAGGATGAACGTCAGAAAGCTATCAAGCCGAGCTCTACTCCAGCAAGTGTTGTTTTTCAAGCCTCTGGTCCAGATGAGAATTTGCTTTCTGCTCCTCCTGATCATTCAGCTTTTGCTGCAGCTCATGCCAACTCAGGATACCGTCCAAAGCAACGTCCTTTGTGTACCTATTGTGGTCAACTTGGTCACATTGTTGATAAATGCTTTCGTCTTCATGGCTATCCTCCTGGTCACAAGTTCAATAAGTCATCTATTCCTGGACAAGGCACTCACGCTACTGCTGGTTATGCTCCTCGGGGACAGAACAATTACAACCAAAGGGGGATGCAGCCGCAGAACAACTACAATCAACGATCGATGCAGCAGCAGAA
>NW_013628445.1:0-506 GCF_000695525.1 Brassica oleracea var. oleracea
AGTTTCAAACCTCTTTGAACTTCATCATATGTTGGTGAATGATGCAATTATGCTTTAAAACAATATTTTCATGTTTTTGAATTTTTCTCAAAATCTACGGGTGTTACCCCTACGAAAATATTGAATTTTCGGTAAATGCTCTATATACTGAAGCCTACGATCTTTAGTGTTGTTTCAAAATTTCTAAACACATTCTACATTTGTATTAATTTATATTAAACTCTTTTTCGTGGTACATGGGCATTGTTTTAATTTTTTGTCAATTAATTTACTAAAACTTCATAACAGTCCCTAAATTTGTGGATTAACCACTATAAAATCGTTATTTGCTAGAGAAAGGGAGACAACAATAGTTCGAAACCTCTTTGAACTTAATCATATGTTGGTGAAGGATGCAGCTATGCATTAAAAACATTAAAACAGTATTTTTCATATTTTTGTTTTTTTCTCAAAATCTACGGGTTAACCCCCTACGAAAATATTGAATTTTCGGTAAATGGTCTATA
>NW_013628446.1:0-506 GCF_000695525.1 Brassica oleracea var. oleracea
TTGAGAAAAATTCAAAAATATGAAAATACTGATTTAATGCTTAGTTGCATCCTCCACCAACATATTATCAAGTTCAAAGAGATTTGGAACTTTCGTTGTCTCCGTTTCTCTAACAAATAACAATTTTATAGTGGTTTATCCACCAATTTAGGGACTGTTATGAAATTTTAATAAATTAATTGACAAAAAAATAAAAACGAAAAAATTAAAACGATGCCCATTTACCATGAAAGAGAGTTTAATATACATTAATACAAATGTAGAATGTATTTAGAAATTTAAAAACAACACTAAAGATCATAGGCTTCAGTAAATAGAGCATTTACCGAAAATTCATTATTTTCGTAGGGTTTACCCATAGATATTGAGAAAAATTCAAAAATACGAAAATACTGATTTAATGCATAGTTGCATCCTTCACCAACATATTTTCAAGTTCAAAGAGGTTTGGAACTTTCATTGTCTCCGTTTCTCTCGCAAATAACGATTTTATAGTGGTTACTCAA
>NW_013628447.1:0-506 GCF_000695525.1 Brassica oleracea var. oleracea
CATAAAGTAGTGGAGAATCACTAGTAAGTTGAATAAATCTCATATGACGACTTCTTTGTCATTCTTATCAAACCAGGATGAATCACAATGTAAGAAGCTTGAATTTGATACATAAAGTTGTGGAGAATCACCAGGAAGTTGAATAAATCTCATAGGAGTTATGATGAAGAAGCTATCCCACTTTCAAATCAGGTGATCCCAGTTTTCCTGTTGGGAATATTACAACTTCTTCGTCATTCTAATCAAACTAGGATGAATCGCGATGTAACAAGCTCGATTTTATTACATAAAGTAGTGGAGAATCACTAGAAAGTTGAATAAATCTCATAGGAGTTAGGATGAAGAAGCTATCCCACTTTCAAATCAGGTGATCCCAGTTTTCCTGTTTGGGAATATGACAACTTCTGGGTCATTCTAATCAAACCAGGATGAATCGCGATGTAACAAGCTCGATTTTATTACATAAAGTAGTGGAGAATCACTAGTAAGTTGAATAAATCTCATAG
>NW_013628448.1:0-506 GCF_000695525.1 Brassica oleracea var. oleracea
TAATATAAAAAATATATAAAAATGCAAAATTAATTCGTTTTTAAAATCGGTATATTCCGACGAATTCTGGGCGACGGAATATACCGGCGGACAACGGTTCCTCGGACAATACCGACGGAGAGCATTCGTCGGAATATACCGACGAACCAATATCCGTCGGTATATTCCGACGAACCAATGTCCGTCGGTATATTCCGACGCCCAGAATTTGTCGGAATATACCGAGGAATCCACTCCGTCGGAATTGTCCGAGGAATGTCCTCCGTCGGTATATAGTTTTTCCGATGAACTCTGGTCTCGTGTGTCCGCATCGTAATATCGTCGGAAGTTCGTCAGAATGACATTTCTCGGTATTCGTCAGAAAGTCGTCGGAAGTTCTGACGAAATTCCGACGAATTTTTTTTTCCGACAACACGATACCGACGGATAGGTTCGTCAGAAATTCGTCGGAATCGGTCAATTCCGACGAATTTCTGACGATTTCGGCCATCAGAATCCCCCTGTTT
>NW_013628449.1:0-506 GCF_000695525.1 Brassica oleracea var. oleracea
CACAATCCATCCTCTCATACCCATAATCTTCAACCACGAGCTCCATTCTATCCACGCCTTGTTCTTGAGAATCTTGACTAGGCAGAGAAGTCTCAGCTTGACTCGACTGAGAAGACTGTCCAGTAGACCCTCTGAAACGGTTGTTATACTCCCGGAACATGGACTTGAGAAGATCACCAACAGAGTCTAGCATTTCTTTAGACTCCAAGCTGTTCTTCCCATAGAGTTTCTCAAAGCAAAGCTTGGCAAACTGCATCTTCTTCCTAGGATCAAACACAGTCGCCAATATCAGCATCCTGTTGACACTCTTCATGCCATCCCAGTACTTCAGAAACTTCTGAAGCATATCAGTTGCTTTCACCTTCAGCTCAGAATCAAAACTGTTAGCTAGTGCAGTCAGGTTCCTCTCAATCATCACAATCTCACCATAGCACTTGTAGGAGTTCACCTTTGATGACGAGAGATCACCAAGGTGCTGTTGTAGAAGATGACCAGAAATCTCTTCA
>NW_013628450.1:0-506 GCF_000695525.1 Brassica oleracea var. oleracea
TATTAAATAACTAGCCATAAAACATTATTGTAATGTTATGAATCCAACGCTTAAATTAGTACAAGTATTTCACTCGTGACATGTGAAACCAATTATACCAGCCGGTTCAGTTTTATCGGTTGTAAATTGGTTTGGTTCATTCGAACACATGTTTAATCTTTCATTTAATTAGAATACTAATATGATTAGATTCTCAAGATTAAATTAAAATTAACGATGTAAAAATAATTTTAAAATACATATAAGATATGTATAGTTATATTTATATTTTATATTTGATATAAATTTTAAATATAAAATTAAAATTGAATTAAATTTGTTCCTCAATTAATTTCAAGTATTTTCGATGTCTGTCCAATCTTATCAACTATCAAGGCTCGTTTCGTTGTAAGATGGGCTTGCCAAAGTAAGGTGTCTGCAATTACATGAGTGAGGTGGATGGTAACGGTTACCATCCACATTAAGATTGGTTTACTTGACTAGGCTATCAAAACGGTTTTGGGCTT
>NW_013628451.1:0-506 GCF_000695525.1 Brassica oleracea var. oleracea
GCTACCAGTTTGGTTCACAGAGTCTATATGAGTCTGTTTGTTTGCTGGAAAAAAAAAAAAAAAGATTAGCAGAGTCTATCCTGCGGCCACTTCCTCATTTTTAGTTATCTTGATTTTCTTTATGATAAAACCATAGTTAGCTCTTTTATGTTTCTTTTAGTTTACTTAATACTAGGATAATACCCGCGCCTTGCGCGGAATTAAGTTATTATTTTTATTATATTTTGGAGAATGAAACAATAGTTTGGCTTCATTTGGATGAAGGGGGTTCAATCCAGATATCGGGTTGGTTTCGATTCGGTTCGGTTTTTTTCGGTATTTTGGTTAGTAAAATATAACTACTATTCTAAATCCATATTTACTTTGACTTTAGTCTTTCACATACTTTTGAAAGATTTCAACTGGACAACTAAATTGATCAGCCAATCTTGTTGCTTTAAATCATTAGTATATATATTCTTTAGTTTGAATATTTATTAAATAAAAATTCATATGCGTTATATTTT
>NW_013628452.1:0-506 GCF_000695525.1 Brassica oleracea var. oleracea
TTATTTTATTATGACAAACATTATCATATAAAATTTGAGAATTCGGCAAAAAGAAACACAAACTTTGCACGAATTGCCAAAAAAAATCTGTACTCGAGCTTGGTCAAAAAAAACACTTTACTTTTGTTGACTTTTTAGTTTATTAAGCAACTTAGGATTGACTGGTCATATTAACACACCGTGAACCCACAGTTAAGACACCATTAACTAGACGTTAAATGAAACGACGTCGTTTTCAAATGAGATGAAACGACGTCGTTTTACATGATTTTAAAATAAAAAGAAGTAGATCTTTGGTTTTGAACTCAGGTTGGTTGGGACAAATAGCAAGACATTTTACCACTGGGCTACTGACACTTTCAAAAAGGTTACAAACCCATTTAATTTTATTTGGTACTCATTGAATGTAAAAAAAATCTCTACAAACTTAAAAAGATCTTTAAAATTCCAATTTTTTAAAAAAAGTTCAAGAAAAAGTAATATTAAAATTAAATTATAAATAACTT
>NW_013628453.1:0-506 GCF_000695525.1 Brassica oleracea var. oleracea
TTGCCTGGTATTGACGCAGATTAGGAATTGTTGGCGAAAGTCTCATCGTCTTCAATTAAACCTGCAAAAGTGAGTTTTGTAAAGGAGAGTGTTTTTTGTCTTAATTTCGTTGAGGAGAAGAGAAGGAGAGATGGTGTATGCAGTCGTATATACTAAAAACCATGCATGTTCTTGCTATAATAAAGCTTATGGTTATTGTTTGTGCAGTGTATTCATATAGACCATGATAATGTGAAGACAGTTCAAGTTTAAACCTAGGAGACACCTTAATACTAAACGGACAAAGCCCACCTTATGTGCAGCTTGCTGCATGATTATGCAAATAAAAAAACAACTGATTCTTCATTTTAAGAAACATTTGGTGCCCAAAGTGGAGTGAAGGTAGCTCAAGTTGAAGAATAAAGTGGAGTAAAACACTGGAACTTGAATATCCCACCAATAAAAATCTACAGCCCTAAATCCCTCATGAGTCTTCCAATATGAGAGCTGTCTTGGTGCTGGCATCC
>NW_013628454.1:0-506 GCF_000695525.1 Brassica oleracea var. oleracea
TTACAATAACGCATCTTTTCCTATGTGGGAGTATACGAGTATACGCATCCTCTCACCCCCCCCCCTTTTGGAGAGGGGGATAGCTGAACTCGTCCTTCGACGAGCTGCCTATGTACCCCTTTCGAGGATCAAGCCATCTCGTAGTTCTGTTTTACGCCGCGAGCGTTTTCACTCGGCGGTTGTCGCCGTGCTGACCGCCTTGATCGAGATGATCGTGGAAGGATCAGTGTTCTCTTCCGGATGTTCCGGTTGGGTTGTAGTGTCGGCTTCGGACTCATGTTGAGTTTCGACACCCGAAGCGTCTGCGTCTGCAGACGATGTGAAATCGTCTTTTCTCGAAACGTTGTTGGTCGAAGATTTATCAATCTTCGTGCGTTTGCGATTTGCCGTTGCAGAGGTTGTCATCTGTCTTAACTTGTGTTCTGGGAGGAAGCACAGTCGCGACTGTTTCTGACATCTCCAGATAGTTGCGACTCCGTTTGGGGTCGGGAATTTGACGCCCAGGT
>NW_013628455.1:0-201 GCF_000695525.1 Brassica oleracea var. oleracea
TACAAAAATCGAATTTATACACAAAAATCGAATTTATATACAAAAAGTCGAATTTATAAATACAAAAAATAAAAAAATTTATAAAAAAAATTCTAAATTAATTCAACAAAACAAATTATTCAACCAAATCACAATTCTAAACCTATTATACAACCAAATCACAATCCTAACCAATCACCCTAACAAAAATCTATCAAATCT
>NW_013628455.1:363-506 GCF_000695525.1 Brassica oleracea var. oleracea
TAGCGGCTCGTAGTTATAAAACCTAGGGTCCGACGGATAGTTTCCGTCGGAATTTCCTCGGAATTATAATTTTAATTTTCGCGAAATATTTGCCCAGAATATTCCGAGGAAATACCGAAGAACTAGTGTTTGGGGTTTCAAAA
>NW_013628456.1:0-506 GCF_000695525.1 Brassica oleracea var. oleracea
TTTGTCTCATCTTTTGGGGACCTGATAGAAGCAATTGAAAAACCTTCTTTCTGGCCTGCGTTGCAGTTTGAGGTGGGAGAGATCAAGAGAGAGCTGCGGGCTTTTGAAGCGTGGGAACTAAGGATTGGGTCTTGGAATACAATCAGATGTGCATCCTTCATTGCTCAGAGTGTGAGGAACTTAGGTCTCACTCAGTCTTATGTAGTTGCTGGTCATCCAAGATGGTTGGATCATATCTATGCGAATGTCAGAAGTGCATCTGGTGGTAACTAATTATTTCGTTGATTTCTTGGTATCCGCCTTTGTAGGCTTGGATGTGTAGTTGGATGAGTTTTTCTAATTATTTTCTTTTTGGGTACTGGTTGTGAAGCAAGCTGTGTTGCTTGGCTGTGTTGTTGTGTGGAACCAAGTTGGTATATATATGATTTCAATTTAGGAAAAAAAAAATTATGAGAAATATACAATCTCTTTCTCCCATTAATTTACAACACGTTATCAGCACGAAG
>NW_013628457.1:0-506 GCF_000695525.1 Brassica oleracea var. oleracea
GCCTAATGGCCAAAGTATATGCCTTACGGCCAAGAAGAAGCCACACGACCAAGTATAAGCAACACGGCCAAGATTCAATTTAGGGTTAATGCATATAGTTTTACATGTAATTGCAATCCTAAAGCGGTTGGTTTCTATCAGTTCATGATTCAATCAAGACAAACCAATCGGCCAAGTAATGGAACAAACCACACGGCTATTTAGTTCAATTCAACATCATCCCTAGAATTAGATCTAAGTTCAATTGCAATCAATCAGTAGTGATCAGGTTCGGATATGGATGCAACAAGGCCACACAGCCACGGATGATGATCTCGAACAATTTTAACCAAGAATGTATTAAGGCCACACGGCCACAATCTATTTCAAAGTGATAAAAACTAGATCATTAGGGTTTTAACCAAGTCAAGCAATTTAGATTCAGGTTTAAACAATCCTAATGAATATTTTCTAGGTGATCAAACAATTAAGTTTCAAATCAAAATTAAAACCGATTTTCCAATTTA
>NW_013628458.1:0-505 GCF_000695525.1 Brassica oleracea var. oleracea
CCCAGGAGCCGTAATCTCACAACCCCAACTCAATGGTTTGAACTACGACGAATGGGCTATCAACTTCCGTATGGCTCTCAGCTCTCGGAAGAAGTTTGGGTTCCTTGATGGGAGTATTCCTAGACCAGAAACAGGATCTCCTCATCTCGAAGATTGGGTAGCGAATAATCATCTACTGGTCGGATGGATTAAACTGACGATCGAACCAAAGATACGTTCTACGATCTCCACACGAGAGATTGCTAAAGATTTGTGGGATATCATAAAGAAGCGGTTCTCGATCAAAAGTGGCGCTCGCCTACAACAACTTCGGAACTCGCTAGCAACCTGCAAGCAGAATGGGTCCACGGTAGATGACTATTTCGGACGTCTAACAAGGATTTGGGATGGCATTGCAGAGTGCATGGAAACAAAACAATGTGTATGTGGAAAGTGTGAATGTGACCTCAACACAGCACACGACAAGGAAAGAGAGACTTTGAAGGTTCATGACTTTCTGGCGGGT
>NW_013628459.1:0-505 GCF_000695525.1 Brassica oleracea var. oleracea
ACAGCAAAAAAAATCTACAGATTTATTTTTAAAGCAAAAATATAAAGGTACAGCTCCTTCCAATCATCCCCAATATTTAAGAAAAAAAAAACAAATATTGGAATGCAATTAAATTGAAAAATCGGGTAAGAACCAAAATCTTCGCGTCTGCCTTCTTCAACCTCTCAGTGAACTTTAGAAACCATGATTCGCGGCGGTAGAAGCTACGTGGCGTCATCTCGGTCCGTTCTTGTCCGTTTTCAGCTGGGTTACATGACCGGTACCAACTTTCTCCTCAAAGGTTTCATCTTTTTGTTAGATTACTTTGGCTTGAATGTCATACAACGACTCTAACTGATGTTCCTTGCCTCCTCGATTGCTGCTCTCTTGCTATTGCTGGAGTCCGCGTGGTACAATTCGTCATTGGGACCTCTCAGGACATGAGCTTTTTTGAAAACCATTCAGGGGCTGTCCGTTTCTCTATTCATATGGCTTATCTGAATGAAAATGAGAGTTGAGTTTTGTT
>NW_013628460.1:0-505 GCF_000695525.1 Brassica oleracea var. oleracea
CCCTTATATATTAAAAGAGGAGCATTGGAGTTAATGCTTTCACACCAATTAGGACACGTGTCTATTGGAGAGAGACTCTCACAAATTAGTTTCCTTATTTGATTTTTCTATTAGCGGATTTCTTAAAGAGTTTCCTTACTCTAGAAAAATAAGTAACCAACTCATGATTTGGAGTTCTCACGTAAAGCTAATGCTACGGATTTGTCTCTTCTTCATTCTTACCCACCTTTTACTTCAACCGCACTGTTTTTAATGAAAGGTTCGGAGTTCTACGTATCCCCCGACTCAGGAAACGACGACCCAGTTACCCCAAGGCTCGGAACGTTTAGACACGTCGTGGTTCAAGACGAGTCCCTCGGTATCATCTTTAAACGAGACATGACCATTCATCTCAATGAAGAACTCATCCTGAACACTTTGAAGAAGAGCACAATCTGTATCATATTTCAACGAGACATGACCGTTCATCTCAAAGATGTACTCATCACTTTCAAAACCATAGACG
>NW_013628461.1:0-505 GCF_000695525.1 Brassica oleracea var. oleracea
CAAGTCTTGATCATGCTCCATGTCATCTGTCACATCTTCTGAACCAACAAAAGTGTGGGAACCGCCAAAATTCTCCGCATGATCAGCTGTCATGGAATCATGATTCGACCGCAGCAAAATTCCCCCTGCTTCAGAAGCATCAGCAGTAGTATCTCCTCTTCCTGATTGAATTTGATCAGATGAGTTGTTCGCATTTTCATTCTTCGAGTTCGAATCAGCAGAATGGGCATGCTCCTTAGTCACCAACTCCAAAACTTTTATGATTCCTGTTACAGTTTTGGGAGATTCTACGTTGTCCAAGTCCAACACTTCAAGTGTACGAGTAAGAGATTTAACCAATCCAACATCAACAAAAGTATTCGAAGCTTCTGAAGATATATGTGATCCAGTAGGTGACCGAGCAGAGAGCATATCACTCAACAAATCTATCAAAATGTGTATTTCATTAGCTGGAGGTCTAAGCCCATTGGAGGTACCTATGAAGTCATTGAAGATACTGCTAATG
>NW_013628462.1:0-505 GCF_000695525.1 Brassica oleracea var. oleracea
CCTTTCGATCCTCTCAAACACTAGAAATGGTCTCGCAAAGTGAAACAACTCTTTGACCCCTAAAATTAGACCTCTAGACACACAGTACTTACTAACACAATGGCGACAAGCCAAAATCGGCAAACAATACAACTCAAGCTAATGGGCCCTAATGATAAGCGTGACGTTCTTGGCCAAACATCAAAATCCGCCGAAGGCGCACACCGAGAAGGACTCACTACCACCGGCTTTCACTACTCCGTTCCTCAGCCACAAAACGAACACGAAGTCCGACTGAAAGTGCGGGTTCGGTAATGGACACGAGCTGGTTTAACAGATTCAGAAGTGTGGATCTCGAACCGCCGGGATGAGACCGAAGTCACTTTCCGGACGCTGGGACGTCGCCCTTGATGCATGTTGTCACCGAGAGCCAGTAGACAAACCTCTGTACACAAATCGTCGGTCCTCTCCTCTGTTTTGCTCACCGCTCCGCGGGACCAGAGAACTAAGGTGGGAGGCGTCTTGC
>NW_013628463.1:0-505 GCF_000695525.1 Brassica oleracea var. oleracea
CATCCTCACTTATTTTTACGATCGCATTTATATAGTTTCAACCAATGAAAATTATGGGATCCTTATGATATATACTGTTTATGTTATATCATAAAAACATGTATAATCACAGTTAGAAAATTAAACTTATGTTTCCTTCCCTCTGATTTCTCTTAAAGCCAATATAAAGAGAAACATTTTTCGCAAAGAGCCGAGTATATAATGTTTTTTTTATATTTTGTTAGAAAGACTGTAATTCGTTTGTTTCCGAATTTATATAGGGGATATATAGTGTTTCTATATAAATATTAATGTTCAATATTCGCAAAATGTTGAATACGAAGTAAACTTTCACATTTAGTTATTTCCTTTCTCTCACATGGTATCATAAGTTTAATAAAAATTACAGTTATGGCAAAGATCATTAAATTTAATGTTTTATATAGATTATTTAGAAACATAATATTCTTAGATACCGAGTGATTCTAATTTTCTTATCCTTGCGAACTTTAATACAATACTGAAA
>NW_013628464.1:0-505 GCF_000695525.1 Brassica oleracea var. oleracea
GCTCGATCAACACCTTTTGTAATGTATTTAAAAAGATATTTGATTGCACTGGTTCTGCAGCACCATTCAACATTGATATGGGCCTGATATTTTTTAAGGAGACTGAGGTTGTGAGGGACAACGTACTGATTCCCTATCTCAATATTGCTTTTCAAGACTAAATGCTTGGGATTTGATCGCCTTCTGTATCTGACAAACCCAGACTTGTCAATGTGTGAATGATCTGATAACGGCTTAGGGTAAGCCTTGGTGCACTCTCCCTTGTCCATGCAAGGTGATGTTGGTCGACGTTTTCCGCATGGCCCATGAATCATATGGCGGTCGACCAATGCAAAACCTTCAGGATCTACATCTCTGTCTGGCAATTCAGCTGATATATATTGATCAATCATTGAGGTGGTTGCTTCTTTCTTAATGCCTTCTAACCATAATAAAATATGGGCATGAGGCAGTCCTCGTTTCGGGAATTCAATGGTGTATACAACTAAATTTTCCAAAAAAAAAA
>NW_013628465.1:0-505 GCF_000695525.1 Brassica oleracea var. oleracea
CGTGCAAGTCCGTGTGAATATTGTCTCACAAGGAAACAAAAGAACCAATGTCAACCAAGAAAAAGAAAAAGAACAAAAGAACCAATGTCAACTAGGAAAAGGAAAAAGAAAGACACATTTTTAGCTATAGAAAAAAAGACATATATGCACATGAGAATCATCTGAAACACAAGACCAAAGAGATAGAAAGCTAATTAAGATAGATCAGGGTAGAGAAAAAACATAGGACAAGATACATAGATTGAGCCATGTCGCCTTGGGATAGAGTTTCTTTGACCTTTCTTATTCTTTGTTGTGTCTTCCTATTAAGCGTTTAGAGCGTTTTTGCAAACTCTTTGATTGATTGTGGAAATTTTGGGAGACAGTTTTCATCCGAAACGTACCGGTCGAGGCCGAAAACTTGATGATCAAATTATTTGTATAAAAGGATTAAACAATCTAATAATCAGTAACTCCTAACAAAACAAGTACATAAAAACAAAATATTGTCTTTTCACACTATATT
>NW_013628466.1:0-505 GCF_000695525.1 Brassica oleracea var. oleracea
GCGTGAGAGTTTCTGGTGAATCCAAATCATCTCAACATGGAAATGAAGACCAGACCTGAGTCAACTGTGATGACTGAAGAGGAGAGGCATGGCGAGTGGTCAAGGTGGGCCAAAAGAGCTTTGGAAAGCTCTGGGTTATGGAGCAGTCATGGAAAGGAGAAGCCTTTTCAAGAAATGACTGCAAATGAAGGTCAGGCGTGGAGCCTGAGGTCTAAAGAACGAGCTGTTCAAGGAAACCACACAAGATGTGAGATTGGAGCAGTTTGTGGGAGTAGATCTGTTCTGAAGAAAGTCTGTGAGGTCAAGGGAACTCGCAGCAATCTTAGAAGAGGAGCAGAAGAACTTCATCAGCTTGTGGGAAAGCTGAAATACCTGTGGAAAGAGTTGGGTGTCTTGAGGACAAGAGCATCAGACCCAGAGATGATACAAAAGAGGATGGAACAAGATGTAGTCTTGAGTCTTCTAGTCAGTTTAAACTCATCTTATGGTCAGCTGATTATGCAAG
>NW_013628467.1:0-505 GCF_000695525.1 Brassica oleracea var. oleracea
CAAGTGAATCTCATTCAAAATGAATCAATACAAATATTAACTCAGCTAAAAAACAATGCGCTATCCATAAAAGATTGTTAAACTAATAACATAACATATATGAATAATTTCAAAAAACATTGCTTAATTAGTTTGATTTAACGTATCTTTAATTTTAAAATTTAATTTTCATCTAAGATGTCAATCATTATTTTTACATACTGAAAAATATCTTAATAATTTAAAACAAGAGTCTAAAAAAGCATCTAATGTTTCCCATTTGAAACCTTAGAGTTTAATAGTACATGCTAAAATAATGACTTGGGAAAAACAATATTTTGGATGCTCATGTTGTCGACGATTTTGTAAATACGGTCATTTATAAAGAAAATAATGAGAATGGACGTAATCATGCAAAATAACAATACCCTATGACTAGTAATAAGTAGATAATAACTTATGCCAAGGATATAAGGACGGAGCGTATGGATTTGAGTTTTAGATCGATCAAAAAAGTTTTGGAAAA
>NW_013628468.1:0-505 GCF_000695525.1 Brassica oleracea var. oleracea
CAGGAAAGGAGCATTGGAAAGAAGTTAAGTGGATCCTACGCTATCTAAGAGGCACAGCGAAGAAGTGTTTATGTTTTGGCAATGGAAAATTGGAGTTAAGCGGTTACACCGATGCAGATTGGGCTGGTGATAAAGACTCAAGAAAATCAACTTCAGGATTTGTAACTACCTTTGCAGGGGGAGCTGTTTCTTGGCAATCAAAGTTACAAAAGTGTGTTGCCTTGTCTACCACAGAAGCAGAGTACCTTGCAGCAACGGAAGCATGCAAAGAGATGATATGGATGAAGAACTTCTTATCTGATCTGGGAGTGAAGCAAGAAAAGTACAACATGTTATGTGACAACCAAAGTGCTATTCACTTAGCAAAGAATCCAACATTTCACTCTCGCTCAAAGCACATCGATATCCGGCATCATTGGATCCGGGAAGTTCTCGAAGAGAAGCTCATACATCTCACAAACACTACAAGAAAACTGCTTGATACCGATGGACAAATCCGTCATAA
>NW_013628469.1:0-505 GCF_000695525.1 Brassica oleracea var. oleracea
CGCATTGCTAGTCCCTCCGCCACAAGAGACGAGATCACAAACGCAGAGGTATCACTGTGAGAGAAAAATCTCTCATTCCGGGTGTCGTAGAAGGAAAACGCTAGACCAGCGTTGTTACTTTCCTCTTTCCATGCCGCATCAGATCGGCAGATCACATCAGCTTCAGGTGAGGCTCGGGGGCCTGTAACTCCCTGTAGTTTGATTGTTGCTAATGATTGGGCTTCCTCCCATTCTTTGGCATCACATATTGCTTTGTTGATTGTTTCCTGAGCTGAGAATTCCCTTTTTTGGAAGATTTGGTAATTCCTCGCTGTCCATATTGCAGAGATGATCCAGGGGGCCAACGGGCTTTTGCAGAGGCCAACAGGAGGAAGGGCAGTGGATTTCAGGGCAGCCTTCCATCCTGCAGCGAAAGAAATAACTTGCAGCGGGACGATTGCTCTAGTAACAGGTGCCAGTTCCCAAACTTTTTGAGCATAAGAGCAATGGTAGAATAGGTGGAGAA
>NW_013628470.1:0-505 GCF_000695525.1 Brassica oleracea var. oleracea
ATGATAACTTTTTGAACGGTATATGAGATATCTTGATGAGGAATCGGTTCAAGGACTGAGGCCGAGAGAAGACCGGTGCGTGATCGGATCCTTTGAGCTCAAAAACCTTTTCAGGCGGGCTCAATTTGTGTTCATTGCCTCCTGAAGAGGAACCGATACAGCGTAATCCTCCATGGTTTTTATGTAGAACACGTGAAGCTTTTCACCAACCGGTGAGAACGGGATGGGTCTTATGTATACCGATGCCAATGCAATGTCCTATACCAAAATGAAAGATTAGATTCAGTAATCAACCGAATTGTAACGGTTCGGTTTGTATTTACCTTTGGAGGGCTCTGATTAAATATAAATTTTTTAAGCAAAGATCTGTCGAAATCAGCGGCGGTTGGAGGGTTCTTTTTGCCGTTGGCGTACAAGAAGATCTGAGCTTGTTGCATCAGATCATTTGATCCCAGCTAAAAAAATATAATGAATGCAATTAAAAAAGAGGATGATGAGCAGAAGA
>NW_013628471.1:0-505 GCF_000695525.1 Brassica oleracea var. oleracea
AGGCTTAATCAAAGACTACCCTATGAAGATTGGAGACTGCACCATCCATATTGATCTCACTGTTTTTAAGATGGCAACTGAGAAGAGAGTCTCATTGATCCTTGGCACACCATTTCTCACAACAGTAGGAACTTGCATTGACTTTGCCAACAAGAAGGTCACACTCCTCAATGTGAACAAAGCTGTCTCTTACCCAATCAAATCTCTAATGATGAATGTTGAGTACTGTGGAACTATCACTTGTGGAGAACCTTCAATTGAAAAAAATAAGGATGAAATAGTTGTTAGTGGAAAAGAAGGTCTTGATGGAGAGTCGTCTAAAAAGATGTGAGATGAGCACTTGGAAAGTGCTATAAAGGAGGAGGTGAGTAGAGCCACAAAGGCTGCTCATGACAAGAAGAAGATGATGAAAGAACCTTACCCTCCACCTTTTGATATGATGCCACACACTCTCACTATTCACCCAATGAAGTTCAAGGATGGAGCTATTGAGTACAAGATCAAA
>NW_013628472.1:0-505 GCF_000695525.1 Brassica oleracea var. oleracea
ATAAATATTAGAAAGTATGACAGCGTGTATTTCCTAGAACAATGGCATAACACATAAATATTAGTTTAAATAGGTCAGTTAGAATGTTTTCAGGATGAGAATGAAGCTCTCGCTTTTATCTATCAATCCTAGGGCAGGTTCTAGGTAGCTAATCTAGAGACATGCATTAATGAACAATCCTAATGACAATTACCACAACTCAGCAATCTATAGTTGGGGCTAATCCCTCCTAACCTATTTAAACCCTAAAATCTAACAATGGAACTACTCAGACATGGCTAAGCAATTCATAACATCAATTAGGTAAGAAAACTTCATTAGAATAGTAAATAGATATTAATGGAGTTCCAATCACAAATTATAACTTTGGATCTTCTCTCCAATCTATCAAAATCCTAGAAAACCTTGCGGTGAAAATAATAAACTAGAAAAGCACACTTTGCCTCTAACATGGTGGAAAAGCTTATATAATTAGGTTAAAACTCGTTAGGGGCAATCTTGTAAA
>NW_013628473.1:0-505 GCF_000695525.1 Brassica oleracea var. oleracea
GTGGGTCAGGCCCACAACTCACGCGCACTAAGCCCAACCCGTCTCCTCCGTCCCCTAATGTTCGAGGAAACGAGAAGGCGACAAACCATGGCCGCCTGAAACCTCCATTTCGCAGACTAACACCGGAGGAGGTGGCGCGTTAGAAAGCGGAAGGTTTGTGCTTTAAGTGCGATGAGAAGTTCCATCGGAACCATCTGTGTGCGAAGCCGGAGCTCACAGTTCTTTTACTTCACGCGGATGGTACTGAGACGGAGTTATTGGAGGAGCAGTGCGAGGTGGAGGAAGCTGTTGAGGAGGAAGTAGAGGCCGTCGTCGCCGAAGTTTCCATCAATTCCGTCGTCGGGTTGACCTCCCCACGAACGATGAAGCTTCGAGGTACGATTGAGCGCGAAGGTGTGGTGGTGCTCATTGATAGTGGGGCCTCCCACAACTTCATTTCTGAGAAATTGGTGGCCAAACTGGGATTGTGCACTAGCGAGACTTCCCGTTACGGTGTGTTGGTGGC
>NW_013628474.1:0-505 GCF_000695525.1 Brassica oleracea var. oleracea
TAGATTCAGATTTTTTTATGTTAATAACTATCAAATTCTATGATTTTAATGTCGATGATTTACCCCTTCAGCCACCTCTGACGTTATAGTGATGATTCATCAAATCTTGAGTTGAGCGGAGTTGCAAGTATTTGTCATCTTCTTTCACATTTGTTCTCTCCATCTATAGCAAAAATGTAAAAGAATCTTTAAAAACATAATTGACAAAAACATAGAAAACTGATATCCATAAATTAATAAGCAATAGGTTACGCAGTAGTGATTATGGTTGCACAATGCACATGGGTAATAAATATAAACGTAAACGTTATATTATTGTTGCTGGACTATGAAACACTTGCTTCTTACTTTTGATAACGTGATGTACCTCTTTATTTTGATAATTCAACCTCAAATGAAATGTAAAGAAAAAAAGTTTGAAGGCAAGAAGATATAAAATTTTGTTTGTTAGAGATACAACGTAGAAGAAAGTGGAGATGATTTGATACTTTATACATGAGATGAA
>NW_013628475.1:0-505 GCF_000695525.1 Brassica oleracea var. oleracea
TTGCAAGACTGTGTTTCCTAAGTCATCTACTATCTATGAAAACTGCTGTGATCTTGTACACTCTGATGTTTGGACTGCACCATGCATATCTAGGGAGAATCATAGATATTTTGTCACTTTTATTGATCAAAAATCAAAATATACTTGGCTAACTATGATTCAAACTAAAGATAGAGTGCTAGATGCTTTTATTAATTTCCAGAACCACATAACTAACCAATTTAATGTTGAGATCAAAGTATTCAGGTCAGATAATGGGGGGGGAGTATACAAGCAATGCTTTCAAAAATTACCTAGCCAAGAATGGGATCATACATCAAACCAGTTGTCCATACACACCACAACAAAATGGTGTAGCGGAGAGGAAGAACAGACACCTCATGGAAGTGGCAAGATCTATGATGTTCCAGACTAATGTACCTAAGCAGTTCTGGAGTGATGCGGTCATGACAGCATGCTACCTCATCAACAGAACACCAACAAGGGTGCTAGATGATCTCACGCC
>NW_013628476.1:0-505 GCF_000695525.1 Brassica oleracea var. oleracea
TCCGCGGAAGAGAATTCTCGAGAAAATGTTTATTAAAAAATATAAAACTCCGAGCCCATATTTCTATAAGTAGTGAGATCTTGTCATTCATTTGCTTCACACCTTCCCTTCTTCAAACCTTCAAAAACTCTCTAGCTCCAAATCTCTTGTTTTTAACATGTCTTCTTCCCATGGTGACAAGCGAATTTCCGATGTGGAGATGGGCGAGGCTACATCTCCGGCGCCGATTCCGACTTCTCCGGTTGAAGCGCCTGCTTGCGTTTGGTCGAAGCGCCGATCATCTCTCCTTTCGAGAGAAATTAGTTCGTCGCCAAGCCGAGAAAGAACAGGTTCGAGCTGGCGCCGAGTTACCGTCCTCTTCTGCACTGGCCGTTGCTCCGGGTCATGGGACCGAGGTGTAACTCCGCGAGATACGGGAACTCTCGCAGGCTCGATCGTTCCGGATGCTTCGGTTTTATCTGCTGGATCGTCCACGACTCCGATTCTCGTCGAAGATAAGGAGAGG
>NW_013628477.1:0-505 GCF_000695525.1 Brassica oleracea var. oleracea
GAATTACCGACGACCTTTCCAAACTTCAACGAAACCCTTGGTCGTCGGAATGTCGTCGGTATATACCGACGAATTACCGACGGACCAATAAAAAAAAAAAAACTAATCAGAATCTTCTGAATCTTCATCAAACTCCCCAACCTCGGCTTCTGGCTCTGAATGTACAACTGAATCATGTCCAAACACAGTCAAATTCTCAACAAGTTGAACATTTTCCAAATCTTCAACTGCCTGGGCGTTGCTGGTAGACTCTGGTTGCAATGGTTCATCATCATCAGAAGTTCCATCCACTCGTCCTCTTGGGTTGATTTGCGTTACAGTAACCCATGGATCGTCTCTGTACGTCACCCGAGGGTAACTGATGTAGCACACCTATACATATCAATTATACAAGTATTAGTAAAATATATAACATTTATTAATTATATTGGTAAAAATTATGAATAGATTGACATACATAATCAGCTTGCGAACCAAGAATGAAGGGATCATAATATTGAAGTTT
>NW_013628478.1:0-100 GCF_000695525.1 Brassica oleracea var. oleracea
CTCAAGTTATGAAAAGTCTTGGCCCCCATCTAAAAAAAAAAAAAGAAGAGATGAAATATAAAAAGAAAAGAAAAAGAAAGAAAAAGGGGGCTAGCAAAGT
>NW_013628478.1:124-505 GCF_000695525.1 Brassica oleracea var. oleracea
AAAATCCCTTGTAGATTTCAAAGAGAAGGAGTTAAAGTTCTTAGGATCTTTTGGTGAGAGATGTGAGTTGGGTTTGACATTTGGGAATGATTGTGTAATTGTATGATTGGAAAAGGGTAGAACAATGGAGATTGAGCATTGTATGCATGAGTTGATCCCTTTCTTAGATATAATATGTGCAATGTCAAGGCTACTTGTTTTGAGAGTAAACCACTTTAAAAGATCATGGATTTTGAACCTCTTGACCCACTTGAATAAAATCTTTCCCTTACCCAACCAAATGATTTGGACTAACTGACCATTTGCAAGAATTCACCTACTGTTTTGTGCTTATCGAATGTGAGAGTTGGTTGATTTGAATATGTGGATGATTGATGATGA
>NW_013628479.1:0-505 GCF_000695525.1 Brassica oleracea var. oleracea
ATTTATTATGTTGGTTTTGATTTAATAGTTATAAACAAATAAATATCCATAAAAACACTATGCTCGCATGTGCGGGCAAGAACACCTAGTTTTCGTAATTTGTGTGAAAAAATGTCAAAACGATTTTCTTTATGAAACGGAAGACGTATAAACATTCTTATTTTTTTAAATGAATAAATAATGCAAAAAATAATCATGACCATTATCACTAACAAAAGAAAATAATTTATAGTTGTATTAATACATTAATTTTACATTATTCTTTTCTCTAAAAACCGCACTACTTTTTAACTAAAACCGCACTATTTTTTCAATGAAATCCACACTTGTCCTGCAAACCGCATGTGTACCGTACCGCACTTTAATTCTGCACCGTTTATATTAACAAAACCGTGGTCACCAGCCCTAGGTTTCTAAAGAGAGCCTTGGTGATGATGCCTTGGTGATGATGCCTTGCCTTCTTTCCGACAATAGGGTTGGGTTACCTATGTCTTTTTTTTTTTTT
>NW_013628480.1:0-505 GCF_000695525.1 Brassica oleracea var. oleracea
CCAAAGGTAACGACCGAGGAATCATCAGCGGAGGTCACGGATCGAGGACTGTTTGATTTCTTGGGGAAGAAGAAGGAGGAAACAAAACCTGAGGAGACCATCGACTCTGAGTTTGAACATAAGGTTCATATCTCAGAGCCAGTGGTGCCTGAGGTTAAACACGAGAAAGAAGAGAAAAAGCATAGTCTCCTCGAGAAGCTTCACAGAAGCGACAGCTCTTCTAGCTCCGTAAGTTTATATATGATCATTAAAAAATATAGTGGAAGATTCGGACATAATCTATGTGTATAAGTGTATTGTGTTAGATCTTGTCTGTTGAATGATGGTAACTGTAACTTAGTCTAACTATATGGATACGTATTGGACAGTCAAGCGAGGAAGAAGGCGAAGATGGTGAGAAGAGGAAGAAGAAGAAGGACAAGAAGAAGACTGCTACTACTGCTGAAGGAGAGGTGAAAACAGAGGAGGAGAAGAAAGGGTTTATGGATAAGCTGAAGGAGAAGCT
>NW_013628481.1:0-505 GCF_000695525.1 Brassica oleracea var. oleracea
AAAAAAAAAACAAAAATAAACCTGCGCTTTGAAAGCACGGGTCAAAATCTAGTATCTTATTAAAACTCAAGTACAAAATGAGATTGTTTGGAAACTTGAATAGTAGTCTTAATGAAATGTGTTTGGAAACATGTATAATTAGAGTCATTTTAGTAATTTCTAAAACATAACCCTTTAACCATAATTTATAAATCACGTGGCCCATTTACAAAATCTCAAACGTAAGCCCACGTTTTTTAAAATCGATACTTGCTTCCCACGTCTTTTCTTTCTGCGCACAAAATCTCACCAACCTCCGTAAAAGCCGTCTATTTAGTCCATAATTTGTTTGCTAAAACGTAGAAGGAGTTGGTAACAAAAAAGATATTACAATCCAAAAAATATTCAAAATATATGATATATGCTATCACAAGAATATCCCCACAAGCAATCACTCCTTATAACCTAGATTATTCACTTCCCTATATAACCTATCGTTTTCCACAACTAGCCGTAAAAAAAAAAA
>NW_013628482.1:0-505 GCF_000695525.1 Brassica oleracea var. oleracea
ATTAGCCCTTGCCTCACGATCCTTCATGAACTTAGCCGGCTTGAGATAAGGGTGGAGTATCCAGCATTGGCTCTTCTTGTGGCCATGCTTCTTGAAGTGATCACAACTCCCATTGAACCTCCTCTCCTCAAACTTCCCATGCGCAGCCTTGTTTGCTTGTGGAGCTTCACTCCCCTCCTCTTGAGTTGCTTGACTTGCAAGGGAAAGGTCTCCTTTCTTTCCAAACAGCCTAATGGAGCCTTGCTCCTTCTGAATCCGCGCACACACATCCTCAAGGTCAGGCAAAGTATCCTCCCTAAGTAGGTGCTGGATGAGACCGTTGTACGCCGGGATTAGGGTGAGGAGTAACCCAAAGACCTTATCTTGCTCTATCCTCTTGTTAAGTTCATCAGCATCCATTGTGCTTGGCCTAACCATCTCCATCTCGGACCAGAGGCTTTTGAATCTTCCTAGATGCGTAGTGAACTCCATGTCTTCTTGTACAAGGTTGTTGATAGCTTGCTTC
>NW_013628483.1:0-505 GCF_000695525.1 Brassica oleracea var. oleracea
TGCATGCAACGGGAGTTGCTATTCTTGACCATATTAATACCAGGTCCTAACCATCCAAACAGATCTCTGGATGTTTTCCTACAACCACTGATAAAAGAGGTGAAGGATTTGTGGTCAACAGGGGTGAGGATGTATGACAGCTCAACGAAGACGAATTTTACGATGCGAGCGATGCTTTTGTGGACCATAAGTGACTTTCCTGCCTATGGGATGTTTTCTGGATGGGGATGGACTACACATGAGAGAGACTACACATGGGAGATTAGCTTGTCCATATTGTAATGGAATGACAGATGCGTTTCAACTGAAGAATGGTAGGAAGACAAGTTGGTTCAATTGTCACCGTCGATTTATGCCCATTGGCCATCTGTACCGAAGAAACAAGAATTTTTTTACGCACAAAAGGGTTGTCAGAGACACTGCTCCTCCATATCTAACTGGAGAACAAATTGAAGCGTAAATCAACTACTACGGAGCTAACGAAACAGTTCGTTGTGGTGGTAAT
>NW_013628484.1:0-505 GCF_000695525.1 Brassica oleracea var. oleracea
CTCTAGGTACTTAATAATAGAAGGGGAATCGTATCCAACATATACTCACATCCTCCTCTGAGGGCCCATCTTTGTTCTCTGTGGTGGTGCTATAGGCACTTGGACGACACATCCAAAAACTCTTAGATGGGATATATCTGGCTCATGACCCGTTAGTAGTTGGGATGGCGAGTATTTGTGCTCACTAGATGGCCTGATGCGAATTAGCTCAGCTGCATGTAGTACTGCATGTCCCCAAGCTGATACTGGGGGTTTGGTATTCATTAAGAGTTGCCGGGCAATCAGCTGGATCCGTTTTATAAAGGATTCAGCCAGGCCATTCTGAGTATGGACATGTGCTACAGAATGCTCCACACTTACCCCCATGGACATACAGTAGTCATTAAAACCTTGGGAAGTGAATTCACTTGCATTGTCTAGATGTATAGTCTTTAATGGAAAATCTGGAAAATGTGCTTTCAGTCTTATTATCTGAGCCAGCAATCTTGCAAGTGCTAGATTACGA
>NW_013628485.1:0-505 GCF_000695525.1 Brassica oleracea var. oleracea
ATCCACAGGGGCACAGTTGGGGAATCCCCTGCAGCGAATTTGATACGTAATCAACCCTCTGATAATATGCTTCGTGTGCTTTCATATCTCGCTGTTCTTCATCCATTTCAGAACCTGCAAGAAGAAAAAAAATTGTTGATTAAATTCATTGTAACCATTGCAAACATATAACCGATTCTAAATCAACAAATATTATAAAACCCAGACGATTATCATTCAAAAAAAAAATTCAAATCAAGAACCAAAACCCTAAATCGATTGTGAACTCAATCCTGAACCTCTAATCGAGACGATAACAACAAACAACTGAAGCGAAAATGAAAAAAAAAATCAAACCCAGGATTCTCATTCCAAAAAAAAAAAAATTCAAATCACGAACCAAAACCCTAAATCGATTGTGAACTCATTCCTGAACCTCTAATCCAGACGATAACAACAAACAACCGAAGCGAAAATTTAAAAAAATCAAACCCAGACGAAAACCCTAAATCGATTTTAATCCCCA
>NW_013628486.1:0-505 GCF_000695525.1 Brassica oleracea var. oleracea
TTGCATACAACAACTTCGTTTGTTCATCCTCACCATCTTCGTCATCACAAATTCTCTCTTCGTATGCTTTTAGACGTCCAATAATGTCTTCAAAGTTGACTGTATTGAGATCCAAGACTTGCTCCAGCGAAGCAACTATATGTATGAATTTCTTTCGAGGTAAACTCGAGAGAAACTTCTTCACAAGTTTTGTTTCTTCAATATTAACTCCTAGCGCAGATGACTTGGACGCAAGCTCTGATAGTATTCCACTAAAATCATCAATACTATCGTTTTCTTTCATCTTTAATCTGTCGAATTCATTTATTAAGGTTTGTAGTCTAGCTTCCTTTACCCGCTCAGCCCCTACATATCTCACTTTGATGGCATCACATACTTGTTTAGCGTTCTCAAGTTCTCCTACTTGAAGAATTAAAGATTTTGGTATTGATTGAAACAGCAACGCTAAAGCTAGATCATTTTTATCAGTACTCGCAGTCTCGATCTCTATTGCCTCCCAGGCCTT
>NW_013628487.1:0-505 GCF_000695525.1 Brassica oleracea var. oleracea
TGCCCCTAGCAAACTATCAAAACCCGGGAGAGTACTACACCAGCCTTTCCCTGAAAATAGGTCTTTATCCTTCCATGAACTGTCTGTAAAACACCATCTTCCTACATTTTCCCGAGTGGGTCTGGTCTGTGCTTCTTGTATCAAACTCTGATTCCTTAATACCTGCGCTTCAGCCCAAAGTGTAGATTCCAGCTCCGCTAGCTTGAGAGTATCCCTCGGATCAGTATCAATGTTACTAAACACTTTGTTATTCCGACTTTTCCATATATACCATATTATCCATGCAAACTAATGATCCTCCATCTTAGGGTTAACTCTCCAAAAGAGATGATCCATATTAGCAAAAAAAGAGCTTATAGGAAAGAGATTCGGATTCGATGGTATCTTTGATAGCGCCCACACTTGTCGTGTTGGGGGACATTCAAAGAAAACATGATTAATTGATTCTTCGTGGTTTTCACACCGTACACAACAAGTGTCTCCTTGTATACCTCTTGCCTTTAAA
>NW_013628488.1:0-130 GCF_000695525.1 Brassica oleracea var. oleracea
CGGCCTCTGCCATAGTGATTCCCACGGCCAAATGTGTTATAGTGGCATGGCCACATCCTTTCTACCCTCCATGGCTATGGCCATGTGGTCTATCATCCTGGACGTGGTTAGATTCTTTGGATTCTTTCTT
>NW_013628488.1:266-505 GCF_000695525.1 Brassica oleracea var. oleracea
CATAGCTTTTGGTAATAACACATTTCTTTGGTGATCATATCTCGATTTGAATTCTGTCCAAAGGTCTAGACGATTCTCAATTGTCAAATACTGATATTTGAGACTCTCAATAAGATGATGGCGAATAATTTTATATTGCCTTGTATCAATCTTTCTCATCTGCATTATTGCTTTGTATCAATCTTTCTCATCTGCATTATTGCCTTCTATGATACATTCACCAAGTCTTTTTGACTTTA
>NW_013628489.1:0-505 GCF_000695525.1 Brassica oleracea var. oleracea
TTTAGAGCAATGGTTGAAGAATTTTCTGGCTCCGCATCTAGCTTTTTCGCCTCGAAACTAAAAAATAAAGATGATTTTTTTCCAAAAATCGTACAACTAGTATAACTTATAAACGTATCAATTCCAAATCAAATATTATTAAAAATATATTATTCATATATTTGACACATGCAAGCAGAAGAGATTAGACCAATATGTCTTATCGGTTCTACATCATTCTCTTTTCTAGCATTTTCACATGCTAGAAACAATCAATAAAGGAAATTATACATCTCATAATTAAGTGATGCCATTTTCTTGATGGAGGTATATTACTATTGATAACATTAAAATATTCTCCAAATATGTGTAATGTCTATAGAAAATCATAGTTGATAAATTATTTTAATAAAACTAAAACTATAGTTGAAAAAAAGCAAAATAATAATCTTCTATAGAAATTTTAATAATTAAATAAATTTTACGATTTTTAAAATAAATAATAAAATAAATTGATAAATTATTT
>NW_013628490.1:0-505 GCF_000695525.1 Brassica oleracea var. oleracea
AGAAGCTAATTCTTCACTTGATAGACTGTCGGAGGAGATGATGGTTGTTGTCGATGAAGAAACAACAACAGGGAAAGAAAAATTGTTAATAGAAGAATCGTCTGGGTAAGATTTAGTTAGAAGATTCTGGGAACGTCAAACATGTTGAATTTTACGTTGTAAATCCTAATCCTTTTTTCTTTATCACATAGACAAGATGAGCAGTTTTATTTTGTTTTGCTTGCTGGTAGATTAGAACTAAGAAATTGGATATGTTTTTCATTCTCAATAGTTTAGGGCCAATAACATGTCGTCGACGATAAACCCATCAACAATTATTAAGCATACAAAGATTAAACAACAAACCTGGTCCAAGTCAAATAAATCATGTCCAAATAATCTTTCCCTCTCGATACGACAATGTAAATCAAATTAATTGAATAATCCAACACATTGTGAATATTTAAAAAAAATTATGTGTAAGATTGTACATTACATATTGGCTCAATTTTTCAATATTACAAAG
>NW_013628491.1:0-505 GCF_000695525.1 Brassica oleracea var. oleracea
GAATGGGCAGTTTGCATCTGAATGAGCATTAATTAGCATATATATTCTCATTCAGACATGTGAGGTTTATATTAGTGTGTGATACGTATTTGACATTACATATTTAAGCAAGAGGAATACGATGCCGCAAAACTCAACTTTTTTTTTTTTTTGATAAACTCAACATGGTTAATTGTTTTTTTTTTTGATAATCCAGGTATCCGGACCATAGTCCGACTATCCCACCGCGTCCAACCGGAACTGGCAGGTCCTGGCGGCCAAACGGAAACCATGTTAAATCCGCTGTGACCGGGTCTCGAACTCGTGTTGGCGGGCACCTCAGCCGAGGTTCCTATACCACCAGACCACGAGGCCCGGTTCATGGTTAATTGTTTATTCGTAATGAATCAACTTTCTTGTATTAACAACTCAATCCTTGCTTCGAGAACAGTATATAAAATTTTGAAAATTTGTTACGATAATATTATGTAAATTTTACTTCAGAAAGAGACAGCAAGTCGTGAGG
>NW_013628492.1:0-505 GCF_000695525.1 Brassica oleracea var. oleracea
TAAATTTGAGATCTTATTATCCAGGACCTTTACTACCTTGCAGTTTGCCGTCCCAAACTACATGGTTTGGTACCTTAGATGTTTAGCTGACTAGCCTTATCTCTATATCTGGACTGGTTTCCTTTGAACTCGGATTTGTATCATTCTATGCACCTTTCATTTCTTTCCGAGGTTTCTTATCTTTTGGAACTTATTGGTCTATCTTGTATAGACACTGTAGCAACTTGATTGTGTCTCTTAGGACATCAAATTCATGGTGCTAAGCTGGTATGACTTAGTCATTCTTTTCTTTTCGGGTCAATGTGTCTGGCATCTAGTTCTGCTAGCTTTTGTATCATTTGATCAAATTCTTTGGACGTCTTAAATCATATTTTCTAGTCTGAGGATCTTTCCAAGACAATGATGGTAAATACCATTCTATTTCTCGTATTCTCTTTTACCAGCTTATTTCTTTCTCTCCCTGATGTTGGATAGTCGGATTCATCAGTCATGCGATCCGTGTACC
>NW_013628493.1:0-505 GCF_000695525.1 Brassica oleracea var. oleracea
TTTTTTCCTAGCTTTTCCATTGATCTAGACTGATCAAACTAACCATCGATTCATCGCTAGTAGCATCTTCAACCCATAAAACTATTATAGTGTCAAAACCAAACTATTTTAATGTAATTTCAGCACTAAAAAAAATTATTCTCCAACCATAACACAAAATTTCACACTAAAAGCTATTTTATAATATTATATGTATTTATAGTTTTATTTGTCATTTATTTAATTGTCTATTTTATTAATAAATTAAGTAAATAGTGTTTTAGTGAGGTGAATATGAATAGTGTTTTAGTGGGGTGAATAGTATCGCACCAAATTTGGTGTGAAATTATAGTGTTGCACTAAAATAGTGTGATTTTTAGTGTTAGTTTGGAGAAAGTTTTAGTGTCAAAATCACACTAAAATAATGTTTTGAAGTTGGGTTGGAGATTGCCTTAACTAGAAGTCATCATCGTCAAACACTGTGATCACTGACCATTATACATCCTCCTTTTCACATCTTTCGTAT
>NW_013628494.1:0-505 GCF_000695525.1 Brassica oleracea var. oleracea
GGAGTCCAAGTTACCTCATTCAACAAATGGTGATACAGCTCTTCCTCTGATGAAGTTTTCGTTCTGTCTCTATCCTCAGCAACCTCTTCCCCTTTGGACATCTTGGCCCTCTTTGTAGGAGCCTGCTCATCTGCACTTTCATCGCCACTCTCTTCATCTGTGGCAACTGCTATACTCTTCCCTGTCCTCATCTCTTGCTCCTTTGCCTTCTTTGCAGCCACGGTTTTCTGTCGAGAAGTCTTTTGTGTCCCAGAACCAGCTCGTTCCGAGGCTAAAGCCTTTCCTCTCAACGAAGACTCTTGACTTTCAGGTTCTTCCCTTTGTTTTCTTAACCATTGTACCTGAGAAATACAAAACTTGGAAAGGAATAAGTCGATTGATTTTGCAAATGTAGACTTCAAGAAGGAACGTAAAAAAAAACACAATTCTCAATCTTTTCATCATGTGAAAATTATAATACAAGTAAAATTCAATAATCAAAGTTATTCTAGAATGAGAGGGTTCT
>NW_013628495.1:0-505 GCF_000695525.1 Brassica oleracea var. oleracea
GTTTTTCATTTCGGGAATATGACAACCTCTTCATCATTCTAATCAAAACTGGATGAACCGCGATTTAAGAAGCTGTATTTGGACACCTAAACTAGTGGAAAATCACAAGGAAGTTGAATAAATCTCATTTGAGTTAGGATGAAGAAACTATCCCACTTTCAAATCAGGAGATTCCCGTTTTCAAGTTTGGGAATATGACAACTTATTCGTCATTATAATCAAACCAGGATGAACCGCGATGTAAGAAGCTGTATTTAGACACACAAAGTAGTGGAGAATCACAAGGAAGTTGAATAAATCTCATTTGAGTTAGGATGAAGAAACTATCCCACTTTCAAATCAGGAGATTCCCGTTTTCAAGTTTGGGAATATGACAACTTATTCGTCATTATAATCAAACCAGGATGAACCGCGATGTAAGAAGCTGAATTTGGACACATAAAGTTGTGTAGAGTCACTTGGAAGTTGAATAAATCTGATAGGAGTTAGGACGAAGAAGCTATCC
>NW_013628496.1:0-505 GCF_000695525.1 Brassica oleracea var. oleracea
TTTTCTAGGATTTTTATTCTTAGAACCAGCAGGTCTGCCACGATGCATGCGTGTTTTAGACTCTCGTGTATCGTCCGCTTTTCCTCGCTCATTTGATATTTTGATACAAGCAGGAGCATTCACGGCTGGTATATGAGATTTAGTTACCGTCATGGTATCCGCAAATGCATCAGGTAGCTGATTAGCTATACTCTGTAAATGCATGATTCGTCGAACTTCTAGTTCAGACTCTTTAGTATGAGGGTAAAGATATAGTAATGAAGGTACACTCCATTTGATGTCATTTTCTACATTTTTGTTTTCTCCCTCTAGAACTGGTAATACTTTCTCATCAAAATGACAATCGGCGAAACGTGCCGTAAAAACGTCACCAGTCTGTGGTTCTAGATATCGTATAATTGATGGAGAATTACAACCAACATATATTCTCAATCTTCTTTGTGGTCTCATCTTTGTATGTTGCGGTGGTGCTACAGGCACATATACCGCACAACCAAAGATTCTA
>NW_013628497.1:0-505 GCF_000695525.1 Brassica oleracea var. oleracea
TATACTCCCACAACTTTCAAAAAGTCAATCTTTTCGAAACTTTTTACCGAAAAAAAACGCAACGCTACAATCGCTAAGCCCACTATCCGACAAACGGCTAGAACATCGGTCCAGAACTCACCCAGAACGCCTAAATCATCTATCACGCTAAAACCAACAAACCCACGAATGCTCATAAAAAAAAAAGCATCCTTGGTAAAAAGCCTGCGAGAAAAACGCGGCTCACCACAAAAAGATTAACTTCTGGCACTGTGAGACGTCGCAACACGCTTGAAGTTACAGTCTTTCCAACACTTATGGAAACAACACTCTTGTTTCCAAAATCAACATACCTCTAACGGTAAAATGCCTTTAAAATGGCATCACTTCTTTGTTGCTGATCACAACAAACGAACCCTAACGTCCTAAACAGACACTAGCCACCCTCGAAAGGATAGGCTCTCTTGCATCCGACAAGAATACCATAGCGCGCTATACAAGAAAATCCAAAATTTTGGCCAGCACC
>NW_013628498.1:0-505 GCF_000695525.1 Brassica oleracea var. oleracea
TGAATCGGCTGATGAACTCGTGGAGGGGTTCGTCTTCCCTCTGGGACCGACTCCAGAGATCGACATCCGAAGTTTCTCTATCTATGAACATAGAGTATTGCTTGAGAAATTCCGATGCGAGCTGTCGGAAACTTCCGATAGAGTTTCGCTTAAGGCGCGCGAACCATTCGAGGGCTGCTCCTTCTAGATTCTCGACGAACAGGCGGCAATAGTCGGCGTCTCTTTCGCCGTCCTTCAGCCTCGCTTTTCCCATCGTGATGTGGAAAGCCTGAAGGTGCGCTCTCGGATCGGTCGTACCATCATACTTCGGTACTTTGATTTTTCCTGGATCGGATACCCTCGTACCTGAGATGCGAGTGGTGAAAGGGGTTTTCCAAGCCCCTTCCAGCAGCCTGTCGATCTCGGGGGTCACGCTGGTAGCGTGATGGATTTGGGATTTTACGGCTCTTACTTCTGTTGCTGTCTTGGTGATATAGTCGCGAAGATCGCGTATATCCGACGTCTC